>NC_086363.1:21953434-22073434 GCF_036324505.1 Eleginops maclovinus | reverse complement strand
AAATAAGCAGTGGAGGATAGTACAGATACCAAAAAATGTACTTAAGAACAGTAACAAAGTATTTGTACACACACACACACACACACACACACACACACACACACACACACACACACACACACACACACACACACACACACACGAGAGATGTGGATTGTCTTAGATCTGCGGGTTGTAAATTTGATTCTGGATATCTGCACACCACAGTTCACTGAGAGCTCACAGCACAGCCATCTGCTTCCGTTCGTCACACAAACAACCCAGATTTTATCTTCACTTGAAACAGTCCAACTCTCAGCGTCCTCATCACTGCACAGTGAGATTAGCCTTTGATTTGAACAGGACTCAGAGGAATGCAATCATGCCTGTAAGGATTTCTCCTTTAGTCACACTGTCTGTGCTTTAAATCACACCTAAGTGCAACAAATGATGGTGCAGATGGGAAATATTTCTATGTTATTTATTTCGTCATCTCTTCATGATGCATGTGTAGATTCCTTCTTTTGTACCACATGAAAATATCTAAACCACATCTGGATGATAAGAGTGTGTGCTCATCACAGCAGAGACTGCACAGTGTTTTTCTTGCTAGGGTCAAAGAAATCTGCCCTTAGGCCTTCAGAATCAACAGTGCGGGCGCCTATAGCTTAAAGTGAACGCAAACAAAACTGTGGCGTTAACCAATCAGATTTCGAGGTGGCGACAACGGGCCAGCTAGCAGGCGTACGCTAACGTTAGCACGTGCACATCTTCTGATTGGATACGCACTATTGAGAGGCAGAGCTAGGCAGTAGGCAGAGCCATACAGTAGGCAGAGCCATACAGTCTATGGGCAAAGCTAGCAAACAGAACTAGAACTTGAGCGAGCTAATTTGTGTAGATTTCTACAAGCTATTTTTTTCAACCCACAATGGCTGAAGGAGGAGAAGAGATCAATTTGGTCCGAAGATATAATTACAACGCCATTTTCAAAACGAACTTTTCTAGTAAAGCTACACATCTTGAAAGGGAACGACCAACTCCAACGCTAGCGAGCCCTAGCACAGCAGGGAAACTACGAGCGGTACCCCTGGCTCACAGCCTCCGAGAGGCACTGCAAATTGTACTGCCGGGATGCCTGGTATTTGCAACTGATCGGTAAACAGGAACTTTCATTTATGGGACACGATGAAAGCGCCGAGTCCAGAAACAGAGGAAACTACGTGGAGCTTCTTTCTTTTCTTGCTGAGAACAACACAGATTTGCATTACCACCTGTACACAAACAACATGTTTACTGGGACGTCAGGCAAAATACAAAACGACCTGATTTATGCTATTGCTGAAGTGATGGGAGAAGAGATCAAAATGAAGATTAAAAAAGCACCCTTTGTCGCTGTTATGGTGGACGAGACGTCAGATGTGGGTAATGTAGCACAGCTGGCACTTGTCCTGCGTTATGTGACAGACACAGGTGTCAAGGAGCGGTTTGTCAGATAATCTGATTAATTAAGTTAACTGTAAATCAGTGTCAGCAGTATAAGTCACAGCACTGTGGCAGTGCAGGCGTGGCTTTTTTTCTGCTCACATAATATATACTGTAGCATTGCAATGTCAGAATGGTGCTGATGGTGTGACACACGTAAACACAATGTTTTTAAGGATGTATTACATCCCCTGTAATGTGGGGAGACCGTTGCATACTCCGGTGACCCCCAAGTCTAATGTAATGATTCATAGGGATTATTTCACAGTTCATGCAGTCACTTGACCTAAATGTGGACAACTTCACCCTGCCAGGTCTCTGGAGGACATGAGATCCAGGACATACAGGGAAGTAATCCTTATGTGATGGGAGCAGTGGCGGTTCTAGACCAATTTTACTGGGGAGGCCCGTTATTTTATGAGAGAGGCACAATAAAAGCTGGTTCAAAAAGACAGAGACAGTATAAAGTTTTGCTTAGAAATTAACATAAAATACAGTAATTGGTATTTGTTTCTGTACAGGTATTTATTTCAGTAACCTTAAGTTACACTTCTTTGTTTCAGTAACAACATTGTTTCAGTAGTTAATTTTTTTCACTTACAGTACTCATTTTTGTAACTTACCATTTTATTAAATCACATAAACAGTATTTGCTACATATAATATATAATATCTCAGTTCAATCTCTTCTTTACATCAGGGTTTCTTCATCCCAGGCTTATTCTCTAAACATCTAAGCTTGAATCTTACTTGAAGTTCAAAGGAAACAGCCTCTGGTCGGAGATGACATGTTTTGTTGTTTGCTGAGACTAGAAAGCAAGTTAGAAATAGAATGTTACATGAGTTCCTCCTATTGCGCCAGCACTACAGCCAATAAATTGTAATATTATAAACTTTTCTTCGGGAGGGGGGGGCCACAGGGAGCATGTGTTGCTGCAAAACCTTGAGGCTTTTCTTGAGGGATAATTCTGATTAAAGGCCAAGAAAGCAGAGGAATCAGCAGTGTTGTGTATTGGGACCCCTGTACATCAGTAAGAACCATCACTACCTTTCTGTAACGGAGCCGCTCATGCATGACAGATAGCAACTTAATTAGTTCCCTTTAGGTGTGGCGAACAGAGGGAAGGCATTTTTTGAACCATGCTCCAGTTTCTTGAAGGCCCACAGGAGAGGGAGATTGCAGACAGGGTCACGGCTGTTGGAGCCGAAAGGGTTGCAGAGAGAAGCCTTCTGTAGCACACATTACACAGAGGGAGATCACTTCATGCCAATCATTCAGAAATCATCGGGGATGTAAAAAAAAACTCAAAAAACCCAGTTTGTGCATTTCTTTATTACAACACCTTTTATCTAGCTCAAAATACAAGTAAATGCTAACATTTTAAACTCATTTTGACTGGTCACAAATTATTGTTATTGTTGAGAACACAAAATAACAATTTATACTTTCCTATACATTCCTGTCTGTGATGCTCTCATTTCCAGGGAAGATATGTATTTAATGGACTCTCCCCTTCTATTTGTTTGACTTTACACATCTGCTCAAAGAGTCATGTTGAAAAAGATCAGAGACAGTTTGTTGACAGAGAATCTGAGAGCTCTGTTATCACAGAGGGGCTCCGACACGACAATAATAGTAAGGTGAAGTCCTCTCACTTTCACTCGCATAACAGTGCAGTCTCCACGGAGCGCTGGCTCCATGCTGCTGAACCCCCCCTGAACCAGCAGGTGCTCACATGTTATTCATGCCTCCTCCCCCTGCCTCACCTGCTGCAGCCGACCAAGGAAGGAAGCACAGGAAGTGATGCATAGTTGGAGAGCTGGAATCCACACAAGGCTAAAGGCTAAGCTACAGCTGCCTGTCCCCTCCATCACTGGCCATGTACAAAGTCTGCGAAACAAACTGGACTGCCAACTTTTGCAACTGAACAGAGAGGGGAGAGTATTCTCACAGAGACATGGATTAGGAGCTGTGAAATCTTTATTCAGGTTGAATATTATTTTGAACATATTTTTTTCACTTTCAAATCTTTTTTTTTCCGCTTTCAGACATGTGGCATTGATGTTGCTTGGGGGGCGGGGCTTACCAAAGAGTAGCTTTGCATCCTTACTGACAGCCCTCCCTTGCCTTCATGAATGTTAGGTACCATGGGAAATATAACTCAACACTTTCTCTACACAATACTCCCATGATTGGTGATGAACAAAACTGATACCAGCGCCAACGTTCCGTTAAGTGAGCTGTTTTAATAATAATAATAATAATAATAATAATAATAATAATAATAATAATAATAATAATAATAATAAATGAGATTTGTATAGCGCTTTCCAGATGCTCAAAGACGCTTCACATGCAATCAGAACAGAAAACAACAAAGAAACAAAAAGTAAGTAAATGGCATGAATGGCGATTGATGATTAGAGATTGAAAGCTAGAGTGAATAAGTGAGTTTTGAGAGATTTTTCGAAGGGTTCGAGAGTGTTGACCTTTCCGATGTGACTGTGAAGGGAGTTCCAGAGGGAGGGGGAGGCTGCAGCGAAGGCCCTGTCACCCCAGGTCTGTTGTTTGTCCTTATGGGCTGCAGTAGATTACAATTTGCATCAGATAGCAGCAATCGCAGTAAAAGAGCAATGAACTGTGCTAGAATGAGAAATTAGGTATCCGCACATTAAGCATTGTCCTTCCCCACTTCCACACTTTCAAACAAATTGTATTTATTTGAAAGATCAAAACTTTGACCCTGATATACCTCCATACCTGGATCCATGACTAAACTCTAGACCCAGGGCTGAAAACCCTTCCTGAGAAATGGACATGCAGGACAGTCTGGCTAAAGCTTTGATGGCTGCATTGTTCACAGCTGGTCGTCACTGTTAATTGTAATATGTTGGCCATAATTGGTCGTGGTGGGCGGAGGCAAGCTACGTGTTAATGTTTAAGAGTTGGCTTCTGTGACTATTGCTGTGTATATCCCTCCTAGTGCTAAGGTCCCAGACGGTATCCTTGTTCAAGGTTCAAGTTCAAGGTTCAAGGCTTTATTTGTCATATGCACAGCAGATACAGCGTATATGTTGGCAATGAAAATCTTATGTCGCGTGCTCCTCCAACAACTCAACATACATGGTGCAAATAACATAAATAAAATAGTGCAAAAAGAGAGAAGAATATTTACAGTAACAACAATAAAGATTTGAGGATGTGAAATATATACATGTGGAATACATTGAAAGTATTTAAACACTTTACACTGTTGAATGAGGAGGTATGGACGGATGCATATATTATGTATAGCAGATATATATGGCAGATATGTATAATATATAGATATGTGTACTATAAACAGATATGTATGGCAGATGTGTATAATATATATATATATGTATGTGTGTACTATAAACAGATGTGAGTAGACATTCACACAGCTCAGGAGTTGTTGTTGTTGCTGTGGATTTCAAAACCTAATGTAGGTACGAACAACCAAAGAAAAATGTAGTTCACCCAAATATCCAGGAGGCCCTGGCTGTATCTCGCCACCACGTTGGCCCCTTGGATCACACTGTATATCTAGTTTGCTCATTCTGCATACGCCTCCTAATGTGAGTCATGTTCATCAAGGGCTCGGAGTTGTGTTAGTTATAAGACACATCACAGCCAGCCTATGGAGAGAGATGGAAATCCCCCCCCCCCCCCCCCCCCCCCCGCCCAGTATAGTCCTAATGCCATAGATAGACAGGATGTGAAACTGCTCCGTGCCACATGCGCCTCTCACTGCTGATAAATAACCAAGCCTTACACATACAGACTGAAACACTCTGAATGCTGTGTGCCTCATCTGCTTTATGGCAGCAAACAATTCATGGAAACAGACAGACCAGCCGAGGAGAGGCAGGAAGGAAGGAGAGGTCATTCTCTTCCTTCCACTGGCCCACAATGGGGTGATGGGAAGAGAGGGGGGAGGGTGACATCAACATCTCTCCCTTCTGTGTTTTCATAGGGGGCCTCATAACTTCATCTTGCACGCACACACACACACACACACACACACACACACACACACACACACACACACACACACACACACACACACATACACACACTACACACACACACACACACACACACACACACACACACACACACACACACACACACACACACCGGTGCTCTCACAGCATCCAGAGTGCAGCGTCAACCTGCTCACTGGGAGCGTCTGTTTGACTTTAATATCGTGTGTCCTCCTCCGCTTAGCCCTCTCACAGCAGCGCTGGGCCCGCCTAGCTGCCTGAGAATCTTCCTATATCACTAAAATAAAATGCATTAAAATCAATGATGGTAATATATAATTTCTCATTTCTGTTTAGAAATCAAAAACTAAAAAACAACATTAAGGCCCATTTTGTACATTTATTTTTCAGACAGAACCACAGGGTTTTTATCATCACGGGAGGAGATTTACATCACCTCTGCCAGATTACTATATGGATGCGCTCCCTGATGACACTAGATAAACTATATAATATAAGGAAAAGGAAAGGAAAAGGACAAAATCTGTTTAAATGTTGAGGTCTAGCTATATGTGAAAATGCATTACTGAGTGTGAAGTACAAGTCAGGGTTTTCTTACTCATCACAGAGGTCCTTATTCTCTGTTCTGTTTTCTTAAAGAATGTAGTCACATGGTGAGTGCCAACACTCCTACTGTAAGTTCAAACATGGATCACTGAACAGTTTGAAAAGTTATCATGTGCCTCTTTACCGTTTGTAGCTGTCTCTCTTATTATAACAGGGATCAGAAAGCCTTGCCTTAGGGCTCCTCTCATCTTTTTGCTGTGACTGGGTCCAGAAGAATGTGCTGATGGCCCGTGGCTGCAGGACTCCTCCAGAATAACAGACACATTCCCTCTGGCTGCTGACCAGCGAGCATGGAATGCAATTAGCACGTATTAGAGACAGCCTGGAGGAGGCCTGTCAGGCCCAGTGGCTGCCGAGCTGCCAGCTCATACCAGCAGGTAAAAACACTCCAGCATGGCACTGTACCACCAACACTGCTACAGCACTCTACCACCCCTCTGAAAACTCAAAACGTAACATTGACGTGCTAGACACATTACGTGTGACCCATCAGTCTATTCAATCCTGACACCATCAAAAGAGAAAAGTTAAAGTGAAATCATCCCTCCATCCATTTTCAACCTCAGAAACCATTATTAATAACAAGTATTAAATCCTCGGATTTACTTGGATTTTGGGGGGAGATAAAACAAACACTGATCTGATGTTGGAATAAATAAATGCATGCAAACTGGTATGAGAAATCATAGAGTTGTTCACATTATAAAAACATGATTTGGGAAGTATTGGCATGAAGTCCAACAATTTTCTGACACTTAGCTAAAGCATTGACAAACCAGCTCTCCCAAAGAGCTGTGACGTGAACGTGTCACAGGGGCAGTTGGGGCTTGGAAGGGTAGTTGGCTCGCTGGGTAGAACAGCTAACCAAAACCTCAATATAAGATCATCCATCGTCCAGTCAAGCTGCATTGTCACGCAGATGCTCTCTCATGGCTACCAGCTTTATTTCTGAAACAGTATGGAGCTCAAACATTTCTCTTTCACAGGTTTATCACAGGGACAAGACCTTTTATATTACACGTATTCTCTCCAGTACAGCGTTAGCTCTGAGTGTTAGCGATGCTTGGTAATGTAAACACAAACCATATTACTTCCAGAACACATGGCGCATTGTTTCTGATACATCACACAGGTTGTTCTTTCTTTAGTGTTTAACACTAGAACAGTGACATTATATCTAATAATATATATATAAACCTATTATATGTATTAAAATTTTAAACCCCCCCTTAGGCATTGGGCGGTTTGGGTGCATCAAACTGAAACAAAAGCCCCTATTTTCCAAATTGCCCAGCTTGTTTCTGAATAAAGAAACAGAAATCGTATTTTCCAAAAAACCCGCACCTTATCGGGTGGAGGGGTTTGTGTCCCCCGATAAAACCGGGGGGTGTTTTTGCGGAAAACCTTGTTTTCCCGGTTGGGGTTTCCCCCAGGAAAATTTGGTCTCAGGAAGGGGCCAGACTGATTGGTTCAAAAGACCTCATACAAAACACATAAAAGCGGAGACCCCCGGCTCAGGGGAAGCCAAAAGGAGCACTCATCGGGGGGTTCTGGGGGCCGGGCTTGCAGGGGCCCGGGCCCGGGGCACGCCCAAAAAAGCAACTGGGCAACTTTGGGATTGGTGGGACTCAACCCCTACGCACAGGGGGCGGCCCGGGAAACCCTTACATTTTTGAAAAGGGTTGGAGTTTATTCTTTTCCCGGAGTTGCCCAAGGTGTGGGGCCCGAGGGGGTTTAGGGGGGTACTCCAAGCCCCCGGTTGAGTGCGCTTTTTTGGGAGTATACCCGAGTGGACGAGGGGTCCCTCCCACGCCTGCGGGTTATGGGGGGGAAATCTCTGAGTTGGTGTGCTTATGCACCAACAGAGTTCGGAGTATTCTGCCTTCTTGGAGACCCTAAAAGAAATCCTGTAGGGGCCCCTAAAGGGGGATCCTTTTTGCTGGGAGACTTAAACGACCTTGGGCTTTTGTGGAGACATTTGGAGGGGCTGATTGGGGGGAACGGCCCCCTGATCTGAAGGATGGTGGTTTTTTGGAGCTCTGGCTGTCAGGGATTGGCCATAACAAACACCACGTTCCAACATAAGGATGCTTAAGTGTTGGGGTCCCAGAGACCCTGGGCAAAAGGTCCATGTCGATTTTTTTACGTATCATCGGACTGAGCCGCATTTTTTGGACCTCGGGTGAAGGGGGGGCGGAGTTGTCAACTGATCCCCATCGGTGGTGAGTTGGGCGGTGGCGGGGAACCCCGGGGACAGACCTGGTAAGCCAAACTTGAGTGGGGGTGGAACGGGAAGTTGGGGGGAAAATCCAATCCAGGGGGCCCTTCAATCACACCCCCGGCGGGTTTTTTGGCACCCTGGGAGGCTGGGGACATGAACTTGAGGGGGGGTGTTCAAAGTCTATTTGCCGAAGCTGCAGGGGGGAACTGTGGCCCAAAGGTTTGGGGCCCCAAGGGGCGGAAACCCTCGAAATTTGGTGGACACCGGGTGGTAAAGGAAGCCGTCCGACTGAAGAGGGGGGCCTTCGGGATATGTTTCCTGGGTATGTGACGCAGGTTGCAAGGTTCGGCGGGCCCCAAAGGGGCCGCGCCTCAGCCGGGGCCCGGGGCGAAGCAGCGGGTTTGGGGGAGAATTGGAGAACCCATAAAAAAGGGACTTTCGGTCGGCACAAAGTTGTTCTGGAAAACCGCCGAACCTCAGGGGGGGGGAAGGGGAACCATCCAACTGTGTACAGTAAGGAGGGGACGCTGTTGACCTCAATGATAGTGTGTTAGGGGGTGGAAGGGAAAACACTTTGAGGAACTCTAAAATCCGACAACCCGCCCTCTAGTAGAGGGGGAGCGGGCGTATAAGGGGGTAAATTCCAATCTCAGGGGGGGAAGTCCTGAGGTATTAAACAGTCCACAGGGGAAAAGGGGGGGGGTTTGGGATGGATTCGCCAAAAAAAGCTGAAGGCTCCCTCTGTGTTGAGGGACTGTCTGGTTGCCCCTTTTCTTAAAACAGCATGGAATTTGGAAACGTACCGAAGGGGGGCGCCCGGGGGTGGTGGCCTTTTTTAAAAAAAGGGGATCAGGGGTGTGTCCCAATTTACAAGGCATCCTTACTCAGCCCCCCCGGGAAAATTTTTACCTAAGGGGGGAAAGGGGGTCCGGCCCATTTGAACCTCAATTGAGGGGAAAAATGCTTTTTTGTCTGGTCTGGAAGACGGCCCGTTTTCATTTCCGAAAGGTCCTGGGGGGGGGCCTGGGAGTACGCTCATCCGGTCTCATGTGCTTTGTGGTTTGGAGAAGGCGTATCCCCCCGGTTCCCAGGGAGTCTGTGGGGGGTGCTGCAGGAGTATGGGGTGGGGGGGGCTTGTAGCGCCACCCAAATCTCTGTACTCCAAAGCGAGAGCTGGCCCGGGCCCTCGTAGCACGTCGACCGTTTTCCGGTGAGGTTGACCTCCGCCAGGGCTCGTTTTGGACCAATCCTGTTTGTGTATTCCTGGACAGGATTTTAGGGTAGTTATTTTGGTGGGCCCCGGATTGCACCATGCTTTTTGCAGATGTTTTGGGCCCCTACGGGGCCATGGGGTCTGTGACCTTCAGCACTCACTGGATTGGGTTTGCGGCCGAGTGTGAAGCGGCGGGGATGAGGATCAGCACCTCCAAACTGAGGCCATGGTTCTCAGCGGGAAACCGAGGGGACTGTCCCTCCAGGTGGGGAAAATGAAGCCTTCCCCTAAGTGAAGGATTTAAAGTATCTCGGGGTTTTGTTCTCGAGGAGGGAACAAGGGAGCGTGAGTTTGGCCGGAGAACGGGCAGCGAGGGGGCCCGGATTGCAGTCGCCAAACCCACTGTGTGACGAAAAAGAGCTGACCAGGGGCAAAGCCTCCGTCTCCCGGGCCCATCTTCTTTCCACCCTCACCTTGGTCATGAAGGGGTGGGTCAGACCGAAAGAACGGTCGCGGATACAAGCGCCCAAAGGGAAATTTCCCCCGCGGGGTTTGGTGGCATCTCCCTTAGGGATGGGTGAGAAGTATCATCTGGGAGGGACTGGAGTAGAACTCTGTCCTTCCGTTAAAAGGAGCCTTGAGGTAGTCCGGGCACCTAGTGAGGATCCACCGGGGGGGGCCTCCCGGGGAGGTTTTCCCAGGCAGTCCGGGGGGAAGAGTATTTTTTTTGGGGGTTTGCCAAACAACAAAGTTTTTTACATCAAGTAATGTCGGTGTATTTTTTGACTCACCCTGTAGGGCCCATGCGGGGTCTTTTTCCTGATTTTTGAAAAAGGCGGGGGAAAGCAAATAAAAACCTTTTAAAAAGGATATTTTTTGTATTCATCATTTTACTGACCCCAACTATATATTTTTTCCCTTGTTCATTAAAGAAAATTGTATATTTTAATAAAAAATTAAAACAATTTTTTTATGACAATTAGAATTTGGGAAGATTGGGGCTGCCTATTAGGGGCCCCTATGGCCGGCCGCCACGGGAGAAACCTTTACCCTTTTCACTTTCTAAGTCTAAACACACGGGGGAGACAAATTTTTATATATATATATATATATATATATATTTTAAATTTTTCCATTTTGGCTCAAACAGGGGCGGATGGTGCAATCTGACCTGACGTCCCTTGACCTTGGGTTACCTCTAATCTCTTTTAAAGTTTTTCGGGTTTTTGGTTACCATTGATTATCCGTCTCTTCAATTTGTCATAAATGTTCCTCTTGCGGCCACATCCAGGCAGGTTGGCTACATCCCATGGACATTAAACTTTGAGTAATATTGTTCCTTTATCCCGACATCAAGCGCTTGGACATGGTTTTATACCCTTTACCTTTAACATGCTTGTCTATATTTTCTTTCAAATACCCTGAGACAATCTCCCCTTAGCTTTCTTGCCCATGTTAAGTGTGGTACCCCCATGAACAAACAGCACGTGATACTTTTCACCCCTTTTAAAAAGGCAGACTGATGATTACAAGTCGAAGACACCTGGATGCTAATTCGGGACACACCTTATTTAAACATGACCCTGTGGAAAAACTATTTCCAGTCTTTTCTAGGGGTACTTTTTTTTTAAATAAAATATTTTTAAAATTTTTTTATTTGTTTTGTGTATTAAAGACTTTAAAAAAAAACTTTTTGCATAATAGGGGTTTTTAAAAAAATTGTCATGTTTTTAAAAAGTAGTTTGGAAAATAAAAACTAGATCTTAATGACTCATTAAACAATTGTAGATCATTTTCAGCAGAAGGGTTACCAGAATGGTCCATAAATCACGGCCAGGGGTATTAAGAAGATGCAAAAGGGTGTGGTCCTCTTCGTTTAATGAACTCATTTGGGTTGACCCTCGTAAAGCAGGGCCAAAAGTAGACAGATTTAGTTAAATTTGTTGTCTAATTAATCCACAGTATCAAATATTGTTTTGACAACATAATTTAACAGGGTTTCCAGAGTGTAAGTAAATATTTACCCCTCTAAAGATGGGTGGGGGGTTTGTGGGTGGGTGGGTAGGCTAATGGCAATCTGTAAAGTCCTCCCCCCCATCAATTTTCAAAGATTATTAAACTTTTCCCAAAAACAAAACAATTAAAAACGATAATTTAAAAAAAATGGCAACTGTAAAACCTCCTTCTTACGTAACCCCTTCTGCCTTGAAAAAAAACTTTCTGAAAGGGATTTTGTGAAACGACCCTTTTAAGCACATGACAAGATGGAAAATTTTTTTTACAACACACCCTTCTCACCTCACTCACCCCCTCACTCACTCATCACTCCCCTCATTCCACTCACCACTCACCCTCACTCACTCACTCATTGCCCCCTACTCACTCCTCACTCACTCCTCACTACTCCCCCTCACTCACCCCTATAAAAACTTCATTCCCTTTGGGGTGCCCGGGCCCTTTCCAGGCGTCTGAAGCAGAGGCAGTGAAAAATGTGACACACGCTCAAAAGTTGTTAAAGAAATTAGTTTAAACTCCAGGCAGGGGCCCCTCAGTCACCTTAAAGAAGTGAATGACGTGAAAACAAAGGGGCCCCCACACACGATTGTGTGTGGGGCTTTCATGGTATGAAAAAGGGTGTGTGGTGTGTGTTGTGTGTTGTGTGTGTGTGTGGGTGTGTGTGTTTTTGTGGGTGGGTTGTGTGGTGGGGTTGTGTGTTGTGGGGGGTTAATGCAATCCTGTCTTGTATGTCCCTTTAACGGCTGATACTCTAATGGGAAAACTTAAATGTGTGAATAAAAACCCAACCAAAATAGATGTGCATTGAAAACCGTGGGGACGAACGGTGTTTCATTTGGTTTTTGGGTGAGCCGAAATTTTTTTGTTTCGCACCCCACCCTTTGGACTAAGAGCCCGGCTGGAATCAGCTTCATTGCATTGTGTTATGCTTCAGTTTACATCCTGTAGCGGGTTTTGCCCTATTTTAATAAGTCGGTTGTGTCCTAACCAGTTGAAAAATAATAATAAAAAAAAGTAAAACCATAAACAAAGTAATTCAAATAATCCCCAAAAGCACCTTCTTTACTTTAAATTTTTCCTTAAAAAAATAACAAAAAAGATACAGACGGGGAGTAATTGTTGTCCCGTTCCTTTTAAAGACAAAAAAACCCCAATGGCACTGAAAAAGCTTGAAACTGAAAAAAAGAATAAAAAAAAAAAATTATAAAAAATAAGGAATAAAAATAGAATTGCTTTTGTTTTGGGGTTCAAAAAATCATTTTAAAAACAAAATAATAAAACTGGCCTGGGCGAAATATGTCCCCCAAAAAAGACTGGAAATAATTTGACACAGGTCATGTTAATAAGGGGGGCCGTAATTGCATCACGGGGGTTTCTTCGATTGTAATCAGTCAGTTCCCTTTTTTTAAGGGTAAAATGTAGTCACTTTCTGTTTAGATCAGGGTGTGTACCACACTTAACATGGAGCACAAAAAGCAAAGGGAGAGAGTTGTTCAGGATATTAGAAAGAAAATTATAGACAAGCATTTTAAAAGGTAAAAGGCTAAAAGCCCATTTCCAAGCAGTTTGGGTTTTCCCTGGGACTACGGAAAACACTATTACTCAAAAAGTTTAATGTCCATGGGCTGTACCCAACCTGCCGGGATGTGCCGCAAGAGGAACATTGATGAAAAATTGAAGAGAGGGATAATACAAATTGGTAACCAAATAACCCGAACAACTTCCCAAAGAGTTAGGGTGAACTCCAAGGTAAGGTACGTCGTGTCAGATTTCACCTCCCCCGGGTTTACCCAAAAATGGACTTAATGGAAGACGACCAGGAGGACACCATGTTGAAGCAAATCATGAAAAAAGCGAGACTGGAATTTGCCCAATGCATTTTTGAAAAACCACAAAGTTATGGAGAAGCCCCTTTGCCAGTGTAAAGAAAACGGAATTTTTTGGAAAAGCACATCGCTCTTGTTTACAGCGAAAAAACTAAAGCTACAAAGAAAAGAAAGCATACCTACTGTAAACCGGAGGAGGCTGGGTTATGTTCTGGGGCTCTTTGCTGCATCTGGCACGGGGTGTGTTGAAACTGTGCAGGGTATCTGAAAATCAAGTCTATAAAAGGCATTCTGGGCGAAATGTGTGCACGTGTCAGAAAGTTTGGTCTTAGTCTAGGTTATGGGTCCCCCAACGGGATAATGCCCCAAAACACACAGCAAAAAAACCCCCCAAGAAGGCTAAAAAAACAAAACGTTGGACTTTTCTGAAGGGGCCTTCTTTGACCCCCGTTAAACTATAAAAATCTGTGGAAGGACCTGAAACATGCAGTCTGGAGAAGGGGCACCCTTCAAAACCGAGACACCTGGGCAGTTTGTTAAAGAGGAGGGGCCCCCCAAAATACCTGTCGAAGGTGCAGAAGCTTATTGAGAGTTACAAAATTGCTTGAGGGCAGTGTTCACCAACTTTAAAACAATGCAGTAGGACTCAAATGCACGACCAGGAGACGAGTTAAATATTAACAAATACTTTTTTCCAAATGCAAAAAAAAAACAGATCTAAAGCGCTACAGGGGAGGATTAATAAACAAAACGGGTAATGGTTATGACCCACAGCGGAAAAGATGAAGGGCACAAAAGGGGGGGGAGACAGGATATTTAAAAAATGAGGAAAGGGGACAGGTGGAAACAACGGGGGGGGGCGCCGCGAGGGGGGGGGGTGCAGGGGGTCAAAGAGACCTGGAACGAGAGCAGAAGGTGGTACCAAAAAAAAACGGGAAGGGGGAGACAAAAAAAAAAAGACTAAACAAAACATAAAACATGACAACCTAGACCTGGGGCATAATCCAAACAAGAAACTTGAAAAGACTAACTTTTTTGAGAAACCCCCCGTACCCCCCCCCCCCCCCCCCCCCCAGGGCCACCCCCCGACGGCCCAGGCTGATTCTGATCATAAAAGGGGCCCCGAAAAGGGCGCCCCCAAAGGTTGCAGCGCCCCGGAGCGCGCTTCGGGGCCAACCCCTTCCAGTCCATGGAATTTGCTTGCCCTGCCCAGGAGCGGACCACCAAAAGCTTACGGACCCTTTTAGATGGGCCCCATGGAAAAGCTGGGGGGGGGTGGAGGGGGTTTGAGGCGGGGACAAGTTTGCTTCTTTACGGGGGTTTTTCGCTCTGGAATGTGGGGGGACACTCATAGACCCGGGAGTCGCGGGCCCCAGACAAGGATTGATTTCTTGGAACGGGAATGGTCCCAAAACCTGGGAGCCAAAATTTTTTGGGGGAACATGAAGAGGTGGGCTTTGGTGGAAGGGGGGGGGGGGAGCCTTTGGCCCAGCTGTAGAGGGGAGCAGCCCCGCGATAACACCCTGGGCTTTTTCAGGGGCCCTTCCCGGGCGACTTTCCCAGGGGGCCCCGGTAGCCCCGGCCCCTACCGACCCGCCTGATATGGCCCCCGACTGATGGCTCATTAACTTTTTCCCTTTGTGGCCAAAAAATTGGGGGCTGGTAGCCCCTTTTGGGCAGTGGAAGGGAGAGAGCCTGGGGCCTTGGGGGGGTTTGGGTTATGGGGGGCAAAATCAAACCATTGTGAGGGTGGTCTCTCCGGTACCTGATTCTGGGAGACGAGCAGCGTTTTAATAGTCTCCGTTCCCCCCCGGGGGTTTAAGGCCTCCCCCAGTCCCCCCTTTGATTGCGGGTGTAGCCTGAGACAAGCTGACGGTGGCCCAGAGCCCCGAACTCTTTTCCAAACCCCGGGGGGAAAAAAACTTTTGGGGCCCCCGTCAGAAACAATGTCAGTATGAAAAACCATGAAACCTGAATACCTGGTTCATTACGACCTTGCTGTGCCTTGGCAAGGGAAAAGCTTGGTTAGGGGGGTGAAATGGCCTTCTTTGAGAACCGTCCACCCCTGTCAGGACAGCGTTTGCCTTTGGGTGGTGGGAAATTCCGTCACAACCATTGAGAGTAGACCCCCGGACGTAGGAAAGGCAGCGGCTGTAGCAACCCTTGGCCTGGGAAAGGCACGATGGGGACAAACCCGGACAAGCCACCACGTTCCGCCATCCTTTTCCCCTGGCAGGCCCCCAGAAACCGCGTTTAATCGCTAAAATGGTTCGTTTCCCCCAGGATGGCCTGAGGGCGACGTGTGAGTCGTGGATTACTTGGAGTGAAGAGTCACAGGGACAAACAACAGGTTGTTCGCACACTGCTTAGGCACCGGGCTCAAAACATTAGCTTGATTCACGTCTGATTCGATTTGCCAAGAAAATGCTCCGACCACACGGTTTCAGTGGAAGGATGGTTTTCGGTTCAATAGCAAGTGGTTCTGGGTCGCAAAGGCGAGACAGAGCATCCGACTTCCGGTTCTGGGACCCGGGGCGAAAAGAGAGCGTAAAGTGGAACCTACTAAAAAATAACGTCCACCTGACCTGGCGAGAGTTGAGGCATTTAGCTTTTTTGATGTACTCCAGGTTCTTATGGTCGGGTCCAGACTATGAAGGGTCGCTCTGCCCCCTCTAACCAGTGCCTCCAGTCCTCAAGTGCTGCTTTAACTGCTAGCAGTTCTTTATTTCCCACATCATAGTTCTTTTCAGCTGCTGTCAACTTACGGGACAGGTAGGCACACAGATGTATCTTGTTGTCTTCCATGGACCTTTGAGACAACACTGCCCCAATTCCCTCATTGGAAGCGTCGACCTCGACCACAAACTGTCACACTGCAATTATCTTCTTCACCAAAGGGGGGAACTAAAAAGTGGAATACTAGTTTTCTTCAGTCTTTCTCAAAGAGTGGTCCGCGGACCACTGGTGGTCCGTGAGCGACCCCTAGTGGTCCGTGAGTATTTTGGTAAAATGTCACATTTGAAATTAATATATTATAAGTTTAAATTGTTTCTCAAACTGTCTTAAAATGACTAGTATAGAGTGTAGCATAGATGTAGCGTAGCTACGTAGGTTCGTAGCTACGTAGCTACGTAGGTTACGATCTTACGTCATAAATGATTTGCACGGTCAATTTGAGCTGTCAACTGACAAGATGGATCGATGGCTAAAGACAGGGTCAGTTAAAAGAAAATTGAATGACAAATCTGACGTGACAGTCAAGGTGCATCGTCCTGATGCAGGAGATCCAGCAACTCCAATGGTTCAGCCGCAGCGACAAGTGATTTTGTGTGCGTTACTGAGTCCCAGGAGAGTGGTTCGCCGTCTAACCACCACCCGGCTGAAAGCTGTGAAACTCGGCTTGATCGCGGAAAGTCCAGCGCTAAAGTGAAGAGAAAATATCACAGCGACTACATAAAATTCTGATTTTTCTGGACTGGAGATGAAGAGGATCCCAATCCACACTGTGTTTTGTGCTACGAGTCGTTGGCTAACGAGGCTATGAAACCCGCCAAGCTCAAGCGTCATTTTGAGAGCAAACACAAGGATTACATCGGGAAACCTTTAGCATTGTTTGAGAGAAAACGTGATGAACTTAAAAAAACACATGACGAAGGCGCCCCTCACAATTTTTTGCGACGGGGGGAAAATGCGAAGGCTACAGAGGCATCATACAGGGTATCCCTTCTCATCGCAAAAACAGGGAAACCTCATTCGTAGCTGAGAATTTAGTCAAACCAGCTGCCAAGGTTATGGCTAATGTATTGTTTGGGGAGAAAGCAAGCGACGAAATTAACAGGGTCCCCCTCTCCAATGATACTGTCATGCGACGAATAACAGCCATGGCCGAAAATGTGAAAGATCAGCTGATCACACATTTACGCCAAAGCCAGTTTTTCACACTGCAACTGGACGAGTCAACTGATATGTGAATGAGGCAAATCTGCTGTGTTTTGTAAGGTACATTATGATGGCGGTGTGCAGGATGAATTTCTGTTTCTCGTTCCCTGCCGACCAACACCACAGAGGAGGCCATTTTTGACTCAGTCAACGATTTCATCCTGCAGAATAATATCGACTGGACACGATGTGTTGGTATTTGCACAGATGGTGCAACTGCAATGACTGGGAAACACAAGGGACTGGCAGCGCGCGTACGCGCAGTTGCACCTTGCGCCACAGCAACACATTGTTGCATTCACAGAGAACAGCTGGCTGTGAAAAAAATGCCACCATGCCTCAAATCAGTACTGGACGAGTCTGTGAAAATTGTTAATACAATAAAAACCAAAGCACTGAACACACGTCTTTTTAAAGCTCTGTGTGATGAAATGGGAAGTGAACACACAAAACTGCTTTTCCATACTGAATTTCGCTGCCTGTCGCGTGGGAAAGTTCTCACCCGTCTATTTGAACTGCGCGATGAGGTGATGTTATTCATGCATCATACTGATGAACTGTATGACAGACTGCATGATTTCCAGTGGCTCTCAAAATTGGCATACCTGGCCGATGTCTTTAGTGCACTCAATTCTTTGAACTTAGCGCTGCAGGGAAAAGCCGTCACCGCCTTCAATGTGCAGGACAAAATTAAAGCCGCACGCCTCAAGATGGAATTGTGGTGTGTCCGTCTGGATCGATAGGAGTTTGACTGTTTTCCGACGCTTGTGGATTTTCTCCTCGCTGCAGATGAAGAGCTGGACGGCGGCACAGTTGCAGCCTTCAAGGAACACCTGCAAGCAGGGCTGGACTGGCTATCTGGCGTACCGGGCAAATCCCGCCAGGCCCTCCAACGTTTTGGGCCTTCCCAGGGCCGGAAACAAAACATACATTATATATATTATATTTTTTATTGATTGCGACGGTAAAAACATGACACATCCTGGCCCATTGGATGCTTCTCTTGAGGCACATTTGGCTAGTCCAATGAAATTCCTTGGTTCTCGAAGGCCCGCCCCTCCCTAGAGGGAGCCCTCACTTGCTCACCTCGCCTCTGCTTTCTGTCTCCCTCAGGGTATCATCAGAGCACCAATTGCAGTTCTCTTTCTTTCCTTTGCCTGTCTTTGCATCTCTCTTTCTCTCTCTCTCCCTCCCTCTCTCTCTCTCTCTCTCTCTCTCTCTCTCTCTCTCTCTCTCTCTCTCTCACACCGTAAGTCTTATTTCTAATTGTGTATATAGTATATATTTCAATAAACCATAAAAAAGACATCTCTAGCAGCGTTTCTTTGTCAAACACTTCATGAAACGGACATTTTGACACGGTGACCATCTCCCCCAAGAAGAAGGTTTTGTGAGTAGTGAATTTTTTCATGTGGGCTCTTTAATGTAGGCTGATGCACTTCATTTCAATTGTTGAAACTGCACAAACATACAATCTTCTTTAGTATATGCTTCCAGACATCGTATATAGGCCCTCTCTCTCTCTCTCTCTCTCTCTCTCTCTCTCTCTCCTCTCTCTCTCTCTCTCTCTCTCTCTCTCTCTCTCTCTCTGTGTGTGTGTATATATATATACATTTTTAAAAATGGCGCTTGGCCCTTGGGTGATCAAAAGTGCCCGGGCCCTTTTCAGATGCCAGTCCAGCCCTGTCTGCAAGGCCTTCACTTTCAGCTGGGAAGATATTTCCCAGAACTAGATGCAGGCTATGAGTGGATCAGGAATCCATTTGGGGACAAAACGCACATCGAACACGTCAGTTCCAAGCTCCCATCACGACAGGTTGACAGCCTTGTGGACATCGCATCTGATGGGACACTGAGGACGACTTTCAGAGAGAAAAGCTTGACGGACTTTTGGGTCCACGTCCAGCCTGAGCACCCAGAGCTGACTGACGCTGCTCTGAAACTGTTTATGCCGTTTCCAACCACCTACAACTGTGAAGTTGGTTTTTCTACACTTGTTGGTCTGAAAACAAAGCAGCGTAACAGGATCAATGTGGACTGTGATATGAGACTAAAACTCTCCAGTTAGGATCCAGACATTGTTTCACTGATGTCTCAGCAGCACCATTCCTCCCATTAGGTAGCAACAGAGACACGCAGTGTATGAGTGAGTAAACAATGCTATTTGTAAATGTAACAGTGTAAATAATTACCTTGTGTTTATTGTTAAATTCTTGTTAAACTTGGCCTGCAACCATAGTTTTACTGTATACATTTGTTGGATATTTTGCTCAGATGGGGCATCAGTGATGCTGGGTAAAAAGGCAGGCGTATATGCAAAACTCAAAGCAAAATACCCTGACATTGTGGGATGGCACTGTCTCAATCATAGGTTGGAACTCTCAGTTGGTGATGCAGTAAAGTGCTGTGTTGAGACTAACCACTTTACAAGCTTCCTCGACAAATTGTACAGTCTTTACAGCCAATCACCCAAAAACATCAGAGAACTTAACAGTGCTGCAGCATCAGTGGGAACACAATTGCGGAGGATAGGTCGGGTTTTAGGTGTGAGGTGGGTAGCTTCCTCCTACAGAACTGTTGAGGCTGTGTGGAACATGTATAGTGCCCTGCACAAGCACTTCACAAGTGCTAGTCAAGATTCGGCTAGAACCTCTTTAGAGAGGTGTATGTATGAAGGCCTGGGAGATAAACTGTCATCTGCAGACTTCATTAAAAATCTTGGACTTATGTATGATGCTTTGGAGGAACTAAAAGATGTATCAGAAGCATTACAAAGCAGAGACATCCGTCTCTCTGAAGCGATGAAAAAAATAAAAAGACAGGCTGAGATTTTTTCAGCAATGGGGGAGGAAAAAGGGGCATACTATAAACTTGCTTGTCAGGGTGTTGAAGAAGGTGTTTTCAAAGGGGTGCCAGTGAGAACAGGTGGGAGGCAAACAATGATTCCACCTCAGAAATTCTTTCACACTTTGAGTAATAGCATGCTGTCCAGGATGGTCACAGAGGGTGAACTAGAACTTTATGAGCTGCTGAATATTCTTAATCCCGAAACCTGGCCAACTCCAGTGCCAGTCTTATTTGGAGAGGCCGAATTAAGGCTGCTTTGTACCCGTCTTAAAATCCACTTCTCAAATGTCAAGCAAGATTTCAGAGACATTAAGGACAGTGGCTTGCCACTGAAAGGAGGACTGATACAGTTGAAACATGCAGGAGACACACTGGCCGTCAGTACTGCAGAGTGTGAAAGAGGGTTCTCCCTAATGAACAACATAATTTCACCCATTCGCAATCAACTAAAAGTTGAGAATTTGTCATATTTAATGTTCATTAACTTAGTGGGCCCACCACTGGAGTTGTGGAACCCCACTAAATACGTTAAAAAGTGGGTTATGACCCGGCGGTCTGCAGACCATATGTCTTGTAAAGTGAGGCATGAAAGCCACCACAAGCTTGACATGAGTGCCATTTGGAATGTCATGAATTGAAGGTGCACTGTGTAGGATGGTGGCCACAGTATGTATTGCAACTAAACTGCTCATTAAAACTGCTGCCTATTGCCAAACAAAATGACTTGTCAAAGGACAAATGGGTTATGTTATTGTTGTGATATGTGCATATGAGATAAATAACTAATAAAGAACACAATGTGAATTAACGGTGTGTTAGTAGCAGTGTATTCATATAGTAGAAATGTTTCGCGACATTGACCACTGCGAGTGAAGGGCTCCCCCACTTTACAAAAGCCAATTTAAACACTGCGTAGTTGTATTTGTATTGTTGATTTAATGTGTGAACGAGCGATATAGAGAAGGTCACATAAAGCTGTTATTATTAGGCTGTAATTTGTAATATACTGTTGGAGTAGTAAGCAGGCCTATTGTATTTATTCTAGTTTATATTTAGTTATATTTGGTGTATATTTAGTTATATTTAGTGTATGTTTCTCCTTCCTTCTTTGTATTGAACTGTTGCACCTCAATTTCCCTCGGGATTAATAAAGCTTCTTGAATCTTGAATCTTGTTTTGGGATATTGGGGGAGTTAGGTGGTCCGTGAGTATTTTTTTATTGGTTAAGTGGTCCTTGGTCTGGAAAAGTTTGAGAAACACAGGTTTACAGGCTTCCTAAAGCGGCACCCTTCACTCTCACTCAGAAAACCTGAAGCAACTAGCCTTGCCAGAGCAAGTGCCTTTCACAAGGAGAATGTTAAGTCTTTTTTTGACAATCTGGGGAAAGTGTTAACCAGAGATTCCCTGGGACCAGGAAATATCTGGAACATGGATGAAACTGACGTGACAACGGTATAGAAACCAGACCGATTGGTAGCCAGGCGTGGGTTCAAGCAGGTGGGGTCACTGACATCTGGGGAAAGGGGTACCCTGGTGACCATTGCCTGCGCAGTCTCAGCCACAGGGAACAGTATCCCCCCTACTTTATATTTCCTCGGGTGCACTTTCGTTATCACTTCATCAACAATGGGCAACCTGGCAGCAAAGGTGGAGCAAATCCCACAGGGTGGATGAAAGAGCAACACTTTGTCAATTTCCTCCATCATTTTGTGGAGCATGCCAAGTGTTCAAAGGAGAAGCCCTGCTTGCTCCTCCTCGACAACCACTGCTCACACCTCTCCATTGATGGGCTGAATTTTGCCAAAGAAAATGGCATAATCGTGTTGTCCTTCCCACCCCACTGCTCGCACAGGCTGCAGCCTTTGGACAGAAGTGTTTATGGGCCGCTTAAAAAGCATGTGAACTCTGTTTCAGATTCCTAGATGAGGAACAACCCAGGTAAAACACTCAGCATCTATGACATCCCTGGGATTATAGCCACTACTTATCCTCTGGCTGCAACCCCTCTTAATATCCAGGCTGCCTTTCGGGGGAACGGGGATTCAGCCTTACAACAGAGATGTGTTCTTGGAGACAGAACTTGCTCCTTCCTATGTCTCAGATCGCCCTCTACCAAGCCCAAGCACTAACCCAGCCATTCCAGGCTCCGAAACTGAGCCATCTTTTCCAGACCCCAGCACTAACCCATCCAGCACCAACCCAACCATTTCAGGACCCAGCACTAACCCAGCTGCTCCAGGCCGAAGCAAGCCAGCCACCTCCACCAACACATTAACTCCAGAGGATATTAGGCCTTACCCAAAAGCTGGTCCAAGAAAACAAGTTAACCAGCAGAGAAAAAAGAGAAAAACTGCTATTCTCACCGACACACCCGTGAAGGAGGCACTTGAAGCTGAAAGGCAGGTACAAGGGGAAAACAAGACTATTCAAAAATAAAGGCAAGGCAACCAAATCCAAAATACCAAAGAAGCAAAGCACAGGGAAGAAGCAGAGGGCAGTTAAAAAAAGAAAAACTCTAGATTACTCATCATCGGAAGAAGATGAGAACCTGTGTCTGGTCATATAACTGGGTGCTGAGCAGATTGGAAAATGTGAAATTGCATTGTTTCTGTATGGTCCTTATTTATAATGATCTGAATGGGTTCTGTGCAGTGAGTAACAGTGAACAAAAGGTGGCCGTCTAAGGCACTGGCATGAATGGCGTGAGGTAGAGGGACCGTTGTTACCTGCTGCCGTTGGACTAAACCCCAGTCCATTAGGCTTTCATCAGCCCCTGAGTCTATTAATACCCCTTGGTCAATGGCCTGATCATTAATAAAGAGTTGTACCTGCGTTACAGGGCGAGGAGGAAAGCCTGTGGACAGCTTGCTCACCAGCGCCCTCCTCCTGGCTGGTGAGCTGGTTCTTTTAACGGACAGGAGGCGGGTTGGTGGTCCTGCTGGCCACAGTAGAAACAGTAGCCCTCTCGCAGACGGCGCTGCCTCTCCTCCAGAGAAAGCCTGGTCCTACCCAGCTGCATGGGTTCCTCCGAAGCAACCGGAGGCACTGTCCTCTGGGGGTCCGAAGTCATGGGTGGGAAGGGCCTTCCCGTTGGGAAGTTTCTGAGGGAGAAACCCCGGGAACTGGGAGGATTGACACCAGTGCGCCGGCGCTCGCGCTCCCTCTCCCGAAGACAATTGTCCACCCGGATGGACACGGAGATAAGGGACTCTAGGTCCTGTGGCACATCCAGAGGAGCCAGCTGGTCCTTTATTGCATCTGAAAGTCCAGTCCTGAAGGCGTCGAGGAGTGCTGGAGTGTTCCACCCGCTGTCTGCTGCCGCCGTGCGGAACTCGATGGCATAATCAACCACCTGACGGTTAACCTGACGCATCTGCAGGAGTCTTCTGCTTGCTTCTGTGGCAGGCGATGAGTGGTCGAATATGCGGTTTATGGTTTCTATGAACTCGGGGAGTGAGTAACAGATCATGGACTCTCTGGCCCATTCTGCGGTAGCCCAAGCTGCAGCCCTCCCAGTTAAACAGGACACGATGAACGCCACCTTGGCATGGTCTGATGAAAAAGCTGCTGGGTTGTGTTGAAAATGCAGGTCGCACTGCACGAGGAAGGCTCTGCAGTTGTTGGAGTCTCCAGAGAATCTGACAGCGCATCACATCACTAAAACCTGGGAACTGAAGTCGTTTGCTTTAACCGTAATGAAAACAGAAGAGCCTCACTTTGCAGAGGTATGTGCTCAACAGTTTCAAACCGTGGCACACAAGTGGAAAATTGAAGGAAAAATCACAACTATAGGGACGGACAGTGCACGCAATATGACAGCTGCAGCTAATATGAGCACATGCCCTGCATCGCTCACATGCTACAGAGAAGCATCAACGTGAGCCTCTCCGATAGTGGATTTGCGAATGTGTTGGCCAAGTGTCGCAAAATTGTCGGTCACTTCAGACACAGCGCAGCAAACACCATGGAGCTTCAAGCACAGCAAGTGGCCCTGGGACAGCGGCAGGACCCACTGATCCAAGATGTGCCAACGCCATGGAATTCCACGCTGGAAATGATCAAGCGCCTGAACCGCAATCAAGCAGCAATAAAAGCATCCCTGGACCAACAACACCACAAACTGGTTATGCTGACGCCACCAGAATGGGACAAACTGCAGGAGTGAGCACTCTTCTAGAGCCCTGCAGGCAAGGAATGCACATATTGTGAAAATTGAAAAATGTAATTGAACTGATCAAGCTCAAATTAAATGTTTAACTGATTTGCCTGCATACCAACTGGTGTTCAAATAACTGTGTGTGTGTGTGTGTGTGTGTGTGTGTGTGTGTGTGTGTGTGTGTGTGTGTGTGTGTGTGTGTGTGTGTGTGTGTGTGTGTGTGTGTGTTATTATATAGGCCTCTCCACCCAGAATCTCAGGTATGTACCTGAGATTCTGGGTGGAGAGGCCTATATCTCCTGCTCAGTAGTACTGCCTGCCCTCTGCCACCTGCGTCAAGTGATGAAGGTCTCTGAAGAAGACCCTGCATATGTGGTGAGATTTAAGACAATCTTCATGGAAAACCTAGCCTCCCACCAAAAAAATACTAACAATGCATGGCTCAAGCTTGCACTGGCGCTGGATCCACGTTTCAAAGACTTGAAGAGTGTGCCCAAGAGTGAAAGGGAAGAGGTGTGGACCTCACTTGGAGGCATGCTTTATGATCAATCACCCAGAAGGTTTCTGCTGACTTCTTAAGATAGACCACCCAGGACGAAAATTCATTGTTTAGAATTAAAAACATTTTTTTGATTTGTCATTAATAAAGAACAAATGTAATATCCGCTTCTTTTCATTTATCTTTCTGTTACAGTACACAGAAACTGTGAATTTTTCAGTCATATTTAGGATTGTGATTAATCAAAATTAATTCAAGAAAACTTGTGATTAATTAGACTAAAATTCTTAATCATTTGACAGCCCTAATATATATATATATATATATATATATAAAGTATAAAAAAGATGTCCTTGAGCAAGGCACTGAACCCCAAACTGCTCCCTGGTGCTAGCGAGACTGGCAGCCTTCACTCTGGTACCTCTCCAGATGCATGTGTGCAACCTACATGTCAAAACTGTATAGTGTGTATGGATTGTGTGTGTACTTAGAAATGCATGTGCATGTGTGCACCTCCCTGTGTACTGTGTGTGGTCAATGTATGTATGCATGTGAAAAATTGAATTTCCCCCTAGGGGGATTAATAATGGTTCATCTTCTTCTAAAAACTATATAGATTTTACTTAATGTACTTTGATACATGTTTTTATGGTTATGTATTACTTAAGGGTAAGGCTATTTGCACCCCTGGTACAGTTAGCACTGTATGCTATTTGTACCCTGGTGCAAATAGAAGTGAATGCTATTCGTACCCCGGTGCACTCAGCAATGTGTTCTATTGATACCCCGTCTGTGCTTGTTCTGCCGCCTCTCTTCCTATTTGATCTTGATCGCGAAAATGGAAACATTTCTCAAAACATGGACTTTCTATCCAAACGTGAGGTGATCAATAAAGGGATACCAATGCCGGGGGTCAAAGGTATATGCTTCAAGCAACAGGGCATAAGATATCTCGATCTAGGCTATACTCGCATTCAAATTGAACCCAAGGATGATTATGAAATATTAAACTGAAAAGGCAGCTAAAGTTTTGTTTCATGGTTGCTTTGGTTATATAGCTAATAATCATAACTTCAAGCTTAACGATTTCAATGGGAGAGGTGATTTAGCATGAAATGATATGGAGGATTACGTCGCTATCCATTAGGCCAGAGATATCCTCAACTAAGAGTTAAGAAAGACATCTATATTTCAATTAAAAAAGATATTAGTGCCATCAGAATTATTCACTTTCTGATGAAGAAAAAACGAATGTCCGCAATGGCTTTTGTGCTCACGAGCAAGGTGTTTTTGGTGGTAATTCACGGGGTGTGAATCACAGATCTATAAAGAACCTTCTTTGACTATTCAGATCAGTGGTGTGAATAGTGTGGCCAAGGCTATTGTACCAGGGGTGCTAATAGACATTCAGAATAATGTATGCTATTTATAGCAACGTGTGCTATTTACACCCTGGTGCACTAGCTAATTGTTGTAATCAAAACTTCCGTTTGAGAACTGAATTGTTTTTCAAATTGCGCGCCTTCTCTGCAGAGATGTTGGTATGCGGACTATCACTTCTACTACTCACTGCCAAAACGCATCGGGCAAGAATCGAACCCGGGACTCCTGCATCTTAACCCAAGTGGCTTACCGCTACGCCAATTAATACTATAACATGTCTGTGGTTTGCAAGCAAAAATATACTTAATATGGCTGAACGTAATGATCGCGTAATTTCTAAAAACTAACAAACTGACGGTTGTAATGTGTTCACTAAACATCGATTATGAAAATAAAACACAATGTTTCCATCTCGTTTTTAATTGGAACAGATATTAGTGCCAAAACCTAGCAGTATTCTTCACTTTCTGATGACGAAAAAACGGATGTCCGCCATGTTTTTTGTGCAAACCAGCAGCTTTTATTTTGGTGTTACGTCACGGGGTGTGAATAGCTCAGCTGTGTGGCCAAGGCTATTTGTACCAGGGGTGCAAATAGACACTCCGATTACTTAAACATTTGGTTCATTAACAATAGCCAAACATGGATATGAGACTTAGAAGCAATACCATCTATAACTGCAAATCTTCTGTGTGAGGGTGAACAATCATGTATCCACTTCAGGAACAACAACAACCATGTTGGCACATTTAATCACATCACTTTATAGATAATTCTTGCTATGTAGCATAACTTTAATAAAGGAGATGGAGATATGATTCATGGAATGAAAAACAAAATCACTTCAGTATGTTAGCTTCAACACTCTTCCCCAAGGTAACTGAGGGCGCCTCCTCTCAGGTCCCTTTCAGGTCTCGAGCCAAAGAAGCTCTCCCAGGCCAGCCACACTTTGAATCTAGTTTAATGTCTTTCCTCTTGCTTTCCCTTCAGTCTGAGACTGGCCCATGGCTTTTTTCAAGTCATCTCTTCAACTATTTCTAACATCCTCTTACTGCTTTTTTAAAAATGTTTTATTACAATATCAAGAATTACCTTTTATGCTTCTTTTATTTCTGTATTTATGACTACTGGTTTTGAGGCATCTACAGGTCACAGCGATGAAGGACTGCAGTACACTTGCTCAACTGCACAACCTACACCAAAGTAAACTGAGCCATTCCAACTGAGGGCCCCCATGGGTTTAAAACAGAGTTTAAAATCAACTCAGACTCTTTCCTGTAAGCCGGGCATGTTTAAAGTCCGCCCCGGGCTTACGTGTTTACAGAAGGGCTCTTTGGGTCATTATCGTCGGTCAAGCGCTGCCACAATCCAAGGCGCGAGGGCGAGTTTTTCCGCCCCCTCCCTCTAAGGTGATTGTGTGTATGAGTGTGATTGCCATGATAATATTGTGATTAAAAACAAATTGCATTTATCAAGAGCAAGATTCCGTTCCCTCCACAATCCCACACTTGCCCATGACATCTCATGAACTCGGCAAGAACCATTTCATATGACGTTAACTGGGCACCCATTGTAAAACACTCACTCGCAGCCACACTATAACTCCAGTAAAGGAGGCAGCGGTTGGGCGCGTTCACCTGAGCGTTCAAGGACCTCCCTGGAGGCTCGGCCCTTTCCATGTCAGTCCCCCATGGGCCAATCTTCCTTTTTTGGATGATTTGGTGGCGGAGGGGAACAACAAAGAGTACCAAAGCTTCTTAGCTGCTGCTCCACATCTACTACACCTAACACAGTGTTATGGGGAATGGGGGCTCAGCTGTGTACTGACAGATGGACAGGACACTGAGACAGGATTACTAAAGATAAAACGCTCCAGTTCTGCAGCGTCCCTCCTCCATTCATGGGTGTATGGGAGGCTAATCTATCATCCCAGGAGGAGATTTCAACAGAAACCCAGGCCCTGTGGCAAAAACATGCTGTGTCTGTCGTGCACTCTCAGGACAGAAGGAAAGGGTTTTACTCCATGTACTTCCTGGTTCCCAAGAAGACAGGAGAATTCAGGCCCATTCTGGATCTTCACATCCTGAATCAGTGCATTGCCCACATAAAGTCCAACATGTTAACCATAGAACGGTTACTGGAGCTGGGGCAGCCGGGCGATTGATTCACAACACATGCGTCGCCTACAGAGGTGGTTTGCCAGCCTTTGTTTCGGGAGAAGTGAACGACACCTTCTGACCTTCCACCACTTGGGGGATGGTGTCGCAAGTAATGTTCTGCCCAAGAAACGCCTAGCAGGATTGCTTTGTGAGTGCATCTCACATGCCTATAGGCAGGCATGGAGAGCCCTCCCCACTGGTGTCCATGCACACTCTACACGTGGGGTGGCTGTATCTCTTGGACATGTCTGGATCTTCTTCATCCGCTGTGCTTGCAGGCGTGACACAGGACTGGTGAAAAGGGGAGGAGTGTGGGTCAGTGAGAGTATCTGACCCCCCTTTTGTTTAACATAATACACTTACTTTTTGCCAAGCCTTTGGGACCCAGGAAAGGTGGTGTGCAATGTGTTTCATCATTTGCTCCAACACCTGCAGGGGTGAGCTAGTGTCTTATCCAGGCCAATTAGGCTGTACCCAGACAGGTAAGCTACGGCCCGACTTCTCCACAGTCACAACCGGAGGGTAAGAAGTACGGTGTGGTGGCTGTCAACCAAAGGCCGATCAGGAGCAGTGTGGTGGGTCGATGCTGTGAAGTGACAGGGCGTGCATACATCCAGGCTCCACCCACTGTACCCATAGAGTCCAGTAAAGGGCGGAGCCTGTGTGAAATAGAATGAAGGTTACATATTTTAACCCTCATACTATAAGCACAGGCGGAGCCCTCTACCTAGGGGCCCTGTCTTTCCTATGCTGCTCGCTGAAGAGGGTGTAGAATGACGGACAGCAGTGTAGCTGTCTTATATACTGTGAGGCCCATGCGTGCATTCGGGTAGGTTCGTCCTGATTGTCCGACTACGTTGACGTAAATTCAGTGTGTGAACGCTTGCGTGTCATTAGTGAAGGGGAGTATCCATATAGTCCAGTAGAGGGCTCTGCCAGTGCTTATAGAACTAGGGATACAATATGTAACCTTCGTTACGTCACTCTTTGGAGTCATAACAACCTGTTAGTGTTTGAGACCAGGACTTTCCATAAGCTTTAAAATTAGCAAACTACTCAGTGAAGTCCTGGGATGAAGATAGAGAAACATGTCTGTATTAGTCCTGCCCAAACATGCTCGCACAATAACAAATATTAGCAAGATAATTGATGACTTTATTAATGCAGAACAAGCGACATCCTTACTAGACTTCCTCAGACACCACAGTATACCAAACAAATGTGAGTAGGCATAATGAAGGATTGGATAGATTAATGTTCTTGATGTAACATTGCATACTCACTAAAACAGGCAATGATGTCAAATAACAGGCCAATATCAATAATATAAGGTCATAGGTAATATCATTTCAAAAGCACTTTCATTATATGATGTGAAGGCCCTACCACGCCTTTGCATTACAGTATGTGTCATTGATGAGCTGCTGAACAAGTGAAAATGCAGTAGCACTTCATAAAAGATTTGTTTTGCTTCATGCGGCTGGACCTTTTGTCCACAGCCATGAAAGAAGACTTTAAACCTTCTTTAACATGTCTGTGCCATCCAAGGCTGACACAAGTCTTTCAGCTGTGCAGGCTCATGAAAACACATCGGGCAGTCCTGCTGAAGTTGTGCAACCATCAGCAACAAAAGCACCGTGGGACTTTTATTTTGGATGTGCCTGGGAAAACGTGAAAAGCACACTGAGAAGCCCAACCTCCATACTGCCTCTTTTAAGCCCCATTTCGATAGAGACTGTGCCAAAGTTGGAATGAAAAGCTCATTTTGCTTCTTCCTCTGAACAGCAAAGTACCTAGAAACCCCTCCAGGGTCTCCTCTCAATCCAAGCACTCTGTTTTATGAAAAGGTAATATGCTGTGTAGACCTGTTTGACTCAACATATAATGCTATAATATTTTTGCACTATTTTATTTATCTTATTTGCACCATGTATGTTGAGTTGTTGGAGGAGCACGTGACATAAGATTTTCATTGCCAACATATACGCTGTATCTGCTGTGCATATGACAAATAAAACCTTTAAACCTTGAAACCTTGAAACCTTGATTGTTTCCACCTGTGTCCCCTTACCTTGTGTGTGTATATATTGTCCTTGCCTTCCCCTGTCCAGTGTCAGTTCATCCTATCTGTTTCCTGCAGACACACCAGCGTATGCCACGTCCCTTTACTTAGTTCTAGTTCTCCTCGTCAGAGTGATTTTTTTTTTGTAATCCAGTTTAGTTTTCCTCGATTGAGTGATTTTGTGTTTTGTTACTGTGTCCAGTAAAAGACTTTGCTTCTGAAGATCTACCGTGTCCGAGTTTTGCATTGGTGTTCATGCCTCAGAGTTCGCTTCCTGACACAGATCTGCAAACGTACAGACAAACTCTACAAATAAAATAAATCTACACATACATGAAATTGATTTATATTTCATTTGGTTTAATAATTTGTAGGCCACAACCATCTTTCCTCATGTATGCCTGAAGCAACATATTAAGGAGGGCTACAGCCTTCAATAAAACTACAATGGAGGAGTAATTTGACAATCTGGATTAAAATGACAGAAAGATGAGAGAATCGTTTCATAACATGCATAACTATCAATGACAGCATATTTAAATCAGTGAAGTACATTTACAAGGATATCCATTTAGGTGTGTTTATTTAATTCTGATTCTGATCTGGCTCTTTCATGTTTGTTTTACAGGCTATAATTCCCTTCTAACATGATTCCTAATGTTGACAAGGTGTCACTGCATTGCAGACACCAAAACAGTAAGTGGCAGATAAAGGATGACATTTTATTCAGATTTGAAGTTGAAAAAGTCCCCATTGGTCAGTTTACTCCCAGATGGCTCAATGTACCCCTTGACACGGATCAACAAACCCCTTAGATGGAACAAGTTAAGCCACAAGACAATTATTTTTTGAAAAGTCTTATTGTCATGGCCCTTTGTGATAGATGCATTATTATCATTTTGATTGACAGTGAAGTGAAGGTTGTAAAAATGGGCTCATCTTACCCCACTCTCCCCTACAGGGCTGTATGAATATCTTTAGGTTTAATAAAAATATAAAGAAAAAATAATTAGACAGTATGAAGATGTCAGATAACCTGTTTCGCTGATGGTAGATGGTGCTTTTGACTTTGGATTGTGATTTTGGTTTCATGTAACTGTAAGTATTTGTAAGCAGATGTGATTGAAAGACCATTGATTTTTGAGAAAATGGCAGGTAAAATAACATGTTAAAAAACACGGAAAGTCAGTGAAACTAAGGCTATCAAAAGTTGAGATGGTGGGTCGAAGCACAACCATGATATATCATTTCTTTTTCATGTTTAGTTCTTTTTAAATGGATGGTTGTCTGGATGTTTTTTGGTTGGTGTTTGGATCCTTCCCTTAATCGCAAATAGTGAAAATGTTGTTTTTTCTTAAGTGGTTCTATCTTTCTTATCACATGTATCTCTTGAAATATTGTCCATCACTTACATCTGGAGTTTATGTATCTGAGCTCTATCTAATCCAATAACCCAGAACATGGGGTTCAGATGACCTTTAGTTTTTGTACATAGAGGCCAATGAAGAACCAGAAGAATCATCCATGCCTTCAGCCATTTGTCGAATCTCAGGTTTAGCAGGCTTCTGCAGCAATCATTATGTGGTTCCAGGGTCACTGCGGGTGAAACAGGCTGACACTCGCTGAGAGGCAACAGAACTATTGGAGAGAGAAAACCAAATCAGAGGAAATCCCTCTAAATGTTTTAAATAGGGTACCGGCTGAGGATGTCCCAGGTGTGTGTCCTCACATGGCCCTGCCACGAAAACAAACACACACACACACACACAACACACACACACACATACACAGGAATTTTCACAGAAGGTGGTGTACAACTGGGTCTGTCTTTCTCCCCATCTCTCCACAGAGGCAGTGTATGTATTCCTCTCCTCTCATTTATCACGTGTGTTCTGGGCACCCACACCCCCATGCTAATTGAAAATAGCCCTGTTCCCAGTTTCATTCCTTTCCAAATGCCTTTAGACAGCCACAATGTGTGACACACACACACACACACACACACACACACACACACACACACACACACACACACACACACACACACACACAAAAGGTGTCAGGATTCTTCAAATATATTATTTTTTGTGTTTTATGTTATTAATATGTTATTATGACTTGCTGCTCTGCAGTTTTCATTTGCTGAAGAAGTTGACTTAAACGCGGTGAACAGAACACACAGAGATGTAAAAAACAGAAGAAGAACTTTCCACTGTGCGATCTACGGGAATAGAGACAATATTGGTTGTATATTTCATATGTGGTCTTTCCAAGATAGCAGAAGGACTATCATCACTTGATTGTTTTAGTATAGATCACAGTTAGGACTTTTTTTGAGAGTCAGATGGCGAGCGAATACAATTTCCTCTGTCTTTCTTTTGTTAATGTCAAGAGCATTATTATCCCTCCATTCAAACACTTCAAGGTTTCAAGGTTTCAAGGTTTTATTGGTCATATGCACAGCATATACAACGTATATGTTGTATATGCTGTGCATATACCGGCCTTCTTCCTACACCGCTGGTTGTAGAGGTCCTCCATGGATGGCAGCTCCGTCCTGGCGATGTGCTGACCAGTTTTCACCACCCTCTGTAGAGTCTTACGGTTAAGGGAGGTGCAACTGCCATACCAGGCGGTGATGCAGCCAGTCAGGATACTCTCGATGGTGCACCTATAGAAGTTGCAGAGTATCCTGGAGTCCATGTTGAACTTCCGCAGCCTGCGGAGGAAGAACAGCCGCTGTCGAGCCGTCTTGGATATGACCCTGGTGTGATGTGTCCATATCAGGTCCTCACTGATGTTTACCCTGAGGAACCTGAAGCTGCTGACTCTCTCACAGGAGTCCCATCGATGGTGATGGGTGTGTGTGCTTCTCTCTGACTCTTCCTGTAGTCCACAATCAGCTCCTTTGTTTTGCTGACGTTGAGATGGAGGTTGTTGTCCTGGCACCAAGATGTCAGGGCTCTGACCTCCTCTCTGTACGCCGTCTCGTCGCCGTCTGTGATCAGGCCGATGACGGTCGTGTCGTCAGCAAACTTGATGATGGTGTTGGAGCTGTGTGTGGCCACGCAGCTCCAACACTCTCCTCTACAGGGAGTAGAGGAGAGGGCTGAGCACACAACCCTGAGGGGCTCCGGTGTTGAGGGTCAAGGTGGAGGATGTGATGTTCCCCATCCACACTGCCTGGGATCTGCCCGTTAGGAAGCTCATGATCCAGTCACAGAGGGCGCTGTTGAGCCCAAGGTCCCTGAGCTTAATGATGAGCTTGGTGTTGAATGCTGAACTGTAGTCAATGAACAGCATTCTCACATAAGTGTTCCTCTGGTCCAGGTGGGAGAGGGCAGTGTGGAGGGTGAGGGAGATAGCATCATCCGTGGACCTGTTTGCCCTGTAGGCAAACTGCAGGGGGTCCAGTGAGTCAGGGAGGGAGGAGTTGATAAAAGCACTCTAACCACTCAAAGCACTTCATGATGATGGAGGTGAGTGCAACTGGGCGGTAGTCATTGAGGCAGATGGGTTTTGTCTTTTTGGGGACAGGGACAATGATGGACTCTTTAAAACATGTGGGGACTACAGACTGGAGCAGTGACCTATTGAAAATGTCTGTGAACACATCTGCCAGCTGAACTGCACACACCTTGAGAGCACGGCCAGGGATGCCATCAGGTCCAGGAGCCCTGTGTGCGTTGATCCTTTTCAGAGATCTACACACATCTGCACTGGTTAAAACCAGTGAGCAGGGATCCTGGGCCTTTTGTGCCTCCACAGCCGGGGGCTTCTCAAAGCGCGCATAAAATGTGTTCAGTTCATCTGGGAGAGATGCAGACACTTCCTCAGCACCACTCGTTGTCCTTTTGTAGTCTGTTATTGTTTTTAGTCCAGACCACATATTTCTGGCGTTGGAGCCCTTGTAGTTCGACTCCACCTTGTCCCTGTATTGTCTTTTCGCACTGCTAATAGCTCTCCGGAGTGCATACCTGGAATTCCTGTACTCATCCAAATCACCGCCGCTGTGCGCGATGGCCCGTGCTTTAAGTTTAGCTCGGACCTCGCCGTTTATCCAGGGCTTCTCATTTGGGAATGTCCGTACAGTAATCCGCGGCACGACGTCATCGATGCATTTGCCGATGTAGCAAATGACCGCGTCAGTGTGTGTGTTTATATCGTCCTCCTCAAACACACACCACTCCGTGATGCCAAAGTAGTGGCGGAGAGCAGAGTCAGACTGCTCGGACCAACGCTGCACTGTCCTTGTCACAGGTCGGTCCCTCTTCAGTCTCTGCCGGTAAACGGGGAGCAGAAGAAGAGATATGTGGTCTGACTTGCCGAAGGGGGGGCGGGGGAGGGCTTTATATCCATGCCGGAAAGGAGTGTAAACATGGTCCAGTGTATTTCCACCGCGCGTGGGGCAGCTGACGTGCTGATAGTAGCTACTTCGGCAGGACTTTCTTCATGTTGGCTCTGTTAAAATCCCCGGCCACAATAAATGCGGCCTCTGGCCGAGAAGTCTCTGTCCTGTCGATAATCCCATACAGCTCCTCCAGCGCTGTGTTGTTGTCAGCGTGCGGCGGAATATACACTGCTGTTAGAACAACAGATGTGAACTCCCTCGGCAGATAAAAAGGCCGGCATCCGATCATGATGTGCTCTAGGCTGGGAGAACAGTCTGAAGAAATGATCTCCACATCTGAGCACCAGTTGTTGTTAATCATGAAGCAGACACCTCCTCCCTTGCTCTTCCCTGAGTTTATTGTCCGGTCCTGGCGATGAATGGAGAATCCGTGTGGAGCAATGGCGGCGTCCGGTATCGTGGGGTCGAGCCAAGTCTCTGTGAAAACCAAAACATTACAGGTCTTAATGTCCCGTTGAAATGCCACCCTGCTACGGAGTTCGTCCAGCTTATTATCCAGGGATTGGACATTTGCCAGAAGTAAACTCGGTAGAGGAGGCCTGTTTTCACGTTTCCTCAGCCTGATGTTATTATAATAATAATAATAATAATAATAACAACAACTCAATTGTATGACTTAAATAATTTAACAATATGTGATTTAATGTGAGTTAATATTTTTCTTTGACTGTATTCCAAGGTTATGATGCCTTTGGCCAAGGCTCTTGACGTTTTACAGTCTGACCGAATGGGCTTCTCGGGAGTGTTGGTGCCAAACATCTCAATTCTACTGGAAAAGATGGAAGAGATGAAGCGGGAGAGACAGCTTCATCACTGCAACCCCCTGGTAGATGCGATCATCAGTGGGATTAAGAAAAGGTTTGAGTACATTTATCAAGATACCAGGTTGCTCACAGCCTCTGCAACTCACCCGATGTTCAGACTGACCTACATCCCGAGTGACAAGAAGGCTCAAGTTGTGTCAGACCTGAAAGCAGAAGTACACCTGCTTCAAACCCAGCCTTCAGGTCACAGGCAAACTGAAGATGACAACCTAGCTGATGATGTTGATGAGGTAACGGGGTACTTCCCATCACTGAGATCAGCCACAGAGCTGAATGAAGTAGACTCCTACTTGCAGTCATCTGAAACCAAACTTGTAAATGCATTCCAAAATCTGCCACTAATGAAAAAACTCTTTCTTAAGTACAACACGGGAGTCCCAGCAAGTGCAGCCTGTGAAAGACTCTTTAGCGTAGGGAAAGACATTTTCAGACCAAAGAGGAACCGCCTTTCTGATGCAACTTTTGAAATGCCGTGTGAACAAACACCTCTTGTAAGAACAATAAGGGCTGATCCATGCACCGTTAACCCCCCAGCCACACCCCGCCCTATTCCCCCACCACTAAAACTTTGATTGGACTTGACAGGTTTGATTGGACTTCCTCAGTGTGAAAGGGGCTTTTGATTGTCATTCAGTTTAGTTCATCTACTATTGTCCCAGTGATCACTCTCTGAGCCATGCTTATTAATCATGGTGTAAGATTTTGTTTTTTTGTAAACAGTTTCATTTGTTACATAGCCATGTATGCTGCAAAGCAATATCTACCCTGTGTTAGGTCATTGGCTGATCTTTAATAAATGTTTTAACCAGTGTATCAGACTCATTTTGAATTGACATAAGGTTGGTACAACGTTAAGTAGCTTCTGATGTAGTTAAGCTACTTTTAACACATTTGTGTAACTTAGCTTGCTATATTTCTATAGGTGGTAGCTTTTGTGTAGTGAAGCTTAATTTATTGTTGAGTAACTGATAGCTTAGCTCACTACACTGGACAAGTAGCTTGCCCAACACTGGAAGCTACACAGGAGCCGGCTTGGTAGCAATGTTTTCAAGGGAAAAGCTCTGCACTCCTCAGGGGCAGCAGCCTTCTTTTTACTCCGGATGTTTTCCTCACCTCTTCAACAGTGATGATAATTCTGTCTGAAGAAGCAGGTATTATAGTGTTAATTCAAATCTGATTGAGAAGGTGTTTAGGTTATTTGCGGGAACAAATGTCATCATCCGTCACAATAGGTTTAGTAAGTGACATTCCTCATATAGATTTCATGCTATCCCACCTCTTTTTCTGAGATTTGGCTTCAAAAGCACTTTCCAGACCTCTTTGTGTGCTGATTTAGCTTGCCTTAATCTGACTTCCAGCTCCGTCCTCTATAATCTTTGTTTTTCAAAGTGGTCTTCCTGGAAATTAGATTTTTTTTCACGTTTTCAGTCACACATTACTTTTTTTAAAGATTGTTTTCATCTACCTTATAAAACCACCCCGCTTTACACAAACAGTTGTTACTGTAGTATTTTCATCTCGTGAACCTTGCTGAACGATTTCGGATCCGAGCAGGCTTTTGTCTATGAACTTTTCACTTTCTTTCCTGGTCTACGTCTCTTGAGTTTGATCTTATACCCTGATATCATAGTCATACAACTATGATCAGAATTTAGTATTGGTGTGAGGGTCCACAATTTGTTCTTCCTGATTTCCCTATGTGTTTGTTTTTTGACTGTGTTGGGTACGGTGGAATCGTCCAAAAATCAGCTCTGATTGTCTTCTCCTGTGCCCTATTCCTTGACCTTTGTGTGAAACGTCACGGGGTCAAGGAATGGTGGATAGGAGAATTCAATAGGACTTAGCGAAAGTGAATGCGGTGCTTTGAGATTCCGATTGCACTTACACTATCCACTCTAGAGACTTTGCACCGTGCTCTTTGATGGTGTTTTGCTTTATGCGTTATGAACCTGGACAACGGTTAACATATTTTCTTCATTAGGTTGGAACTGTACAGAAATAAAAAAGGAAAGTGAAACTTAGGCTTGTCACCCCTGTGACAAACACTGTAAATGATGACTTTATTTGATTATTACAGTTAAAAAGTAAAGTTCATATTTCCCCTTTTGATGAATATAGTGCTGAACGTTCAAAACAAAGCACTTTGGCAGGTTATGGCATATGTTTTAAAACGCTTAATAAGCACCGTAACTTTCATGATATGCATTTCTCGGTCACGATCAGTTGTTTCTGTGAACGGCCGAATGTTGTGTCACGGTAAAAGTTGCAGGACAGCAATGCTTGCAGAGGTTTCCCCCCTTTATATCGTTTAGGCCAAACCTAGCTTCATGCTTGCTTCTTTGATTCTCCTGTGTGTTTTTGACAATACTCATCCTGTGTTCTCCCTGTCCAGATCCACCTGCTTTAATTGATTTTTATTATTCAACTCCTGACTCTGTTTTCAAGGGTTTTGTAAGTGAGTTCAATCCTGTTGCCTTCATGAGCAGCAACAGTTGGTGGCTTGCATTTGGACATAAAGACACCTTTGACATTTACAAAACACTTCAGAATAGTGTCTGGTCTGGTCCTGATGTTCACACACAGGGAACACAGTCTCTGCCAGCTGACACATGAATTTTCTAGGCAGAATAAAATGTCATGCCAAGGATTTCTACATTAGGATTCCAGATCTATCATCATAGATGTACATTCACACGCACACACACATGCATGCATGCACGCACGCACGCACGCACGCACGCACGCACGCACGCACACACACACACACACACACACACACACACACACACCCAAACACACTTTGGTTTTTGGCACCTTTTTGAGCATCCACATCTGCTCTGACATTTATTTATTTTTTAAATACAGTGTTCAGATAGAAATACAGGGAGTGTGGTCAGATATATTTGTCCCTCCTGCCTTTACACCTCTGTTGGAACTGTGACTCATATGAAAGCCCTCCTGGTGTCACATGGTTAACCAACTTGTAAATCTGTGCAAACGTCTTTGGATTCCTATTCCATGGCACAAGTTTATGGTGGTACCCTTCTGACTGTGTCACAGACATTTGTCCATCGCTGTATACTGTATACACTGCCATAAACACTGTAGCCATAGAGTCACCTGAAAAGATTGTCACACTTTGTTCTAACTTGTGATCCAATATATACAGTAGACTAAATTAAAAAAACAACTAATTTTCCATGCAGAGGTACAGTGGGTGCAATAAAGGATGTGTTTCAAAGAAGAACTCAAAATAGACCTGCATTTCAGACAGAACCTGCCTCTGTAACATGTATGAAATGACTTTGCTTTCATAAAATAGAAATTGGACAGCACTTTACTGGTTTCATTCATGAGTTGTAACCACTATTTTATCCAGGTTCACTTCATGTAGAAAATGGTGAGAGTGAGAACTGACATTTTACCCACTGCGCTGTATCTTATCCAGGTGCATGCTTCTGGGCTTTACTGACAGGAAGAGGAGGACACCTTATGTTCTGGCATTTTAGTGTAGATGGATATCATTTCAAAAAGAAACTGAACATATATTATCCATCGCTTTACATTTCCAACTGAGATACTTTACATCTCGAATACTTAGCAGAGTTTCCGTTAGCCGGTAATTAGCAGACTTTGACTGGTAATATATGCTGAAGACCGGCAAATCCAAATCTCTCCGGTCAAGATGTCCTGTAAAAATAACGTCCCCTTAGCGCAATATAAGTGTATTAATAAACAATAAATTGATTTTGTAGGCCACTGTAAACTTAATGTGGATTACATTCAAACAAACTACTTATAGTAGATGAACTACATTATTCAAAAGTTTACATTAACTTTGGATAATAACACCGGACAAATAAACGGAGCCTCTGTTTTCCCCTCTCCCCCTCTCCCTCTCCTGACAGCCAGTCCGTATCCGTCTCATGCAGCTCGCTGATCCAGTAATGAGTGACCCAACAGCGAAGATGTAGATCAAGATAGTTAAGTGTGTGAGGTCTTTAACTCTGCTTACGGTCCTGTCACAGCGGCGGTGATCATGTAGAGCTGCCTGTTCTCTGTCAGCAGCAGCTGATCCTGATCTCTGATCTCTCTCTCTTGCGTCGGATTATACTTCACTCTCGTTTATGTCCATATCGATCAGATCCAGCTAGCATTAGCTCATGAAATGACTGCCTACTTATTGAAGGACACCTAAACAACAAGCTTTGCTTTGCAACGGGGTGTGGCGGCAAAGTATAGTGCAGAATTATGCATGTTTACATTAGAGGTCAAATGACCCCCTTGTTGTTTCTAGTGTTAAAGCTCAATAAACAACAAAGATTACCTTTGACAGGGAGTTTTTATTTTTGGAAACTCTTTGTGTCATCAAAGGTACAAAGTGTAATGCTATGTACAATAGAACCCCTGGCAGACGTGATGCCGGCTGTAAACCGGAGTCTTTTACTGGAGGACAGGAGTGTTTCCAGAGTGTCGTCAGTGCCGTCAGAGGGACTTTCACTGTGTGCTGTTAGTTTTGGATGGACTGTGCTGTCCACATCACTGCAGAGGGAGTGCCAGCATGTGTGATGGGGTCCTGAACTTCCAACTAAAACCAACACACACACCCAGTTCCAGGAGTCATTCATTTATGAACCCAAGAGCTGCTGGAGGACAGGCATTATTGTGTATTGTAACTTAGTGGTGCTGCTAACTTATACTGTGCTGGACCACAAACAGAGTCAGAGGATGTAGACCTTCAGCTTTAAACGATCCAGCAAGGTGAAACAAGTCTTGGGATAAATAAGATAAATGTTTGTTTTTTAGCATCTGTGGTGTGGGAAGTCACATGTTAAATGAAACAGCAGCAATTGAGTGGTTCTGGTGACCAAGAAATACCACAGAGCTTCTCCAACATTCCTCTGACTCACTGCCAGTACATGCAGTCAGCAGACCGGAAAAAACAGGAACATTTTCAATGAACCCTAAACAAGCAGAATAACTAGTATGCACCAGTTATGGACATGCTTTCCAAGTCCATCATCAACTACACAGGAACAATACCTGCACTGCAAACTTCCGTCTTCAGACAGCAAGTCTCTCTTTCATTGAAACATGGCCACCATGTTTAAAAGCTGTTCAACTCATTCACCAATAATTTGGTTTGGAAAAATATATTCTCCCACTGAAAATAATACACAGCACATTAGCTACAGTCCCCGGAAGCTTCTGCTGGCACCATCCTCCCCATGGATTGGCACACTTTTCTCAATGTCAGAATTATGGAGCTCTTCACCCAGCTCAGATGTGTCTGAAACACCCCATGGAACAGTGTCCGCATTAAGTGCACACACTCTCTCGGTCCCAGCATCCAAACGTATGCTGACTTAGATGTTGCCCACAGGAAATGAGTGTGCACAGAGGAAACAGTGACGCTGTCAAAGTTCTCCTCTGGGAACAGAAGCTGTGGAAAGCAGCAACTCTGAGAGTTCATACACACACTCCACACACAGCAGTAGCACGTTCTACTACTTTTGCTTTCCCTTCAGTGAATCATTGATTGATTTTATTTATAGATATAGAGGGTAAAAAATAATCCACAAGTATTTCCAACATCCTACAAGAGTGTGTGTGTGTCTCACTTTGGTGTTCAGCTCCCTCCTTTGGTGCAGTGGTAGCTACAGCACTGAGGAGGAGATTATTTGCTTTCAAAATGACAACTAATAGTTATAGACTACTTATTGCTTAATTTTAATAGATTTTTGAATTTGTTTTATTGTTTTATATAACTATGTTGCATTCTTGGAGCACAGGACTTCAGATTTTCATTTCTACACTGTAGCTACTGTGTATATGACATTAAAACATTTGAATCTTGAATGAATTTCACAGTATGCATGATGACAAATTTGACAAAAAGCTCTTTAAAGGCCATGGCCATGGGTTTTGTTTCTGGGACACTACTTTACAGAAGCTCCTTGACCGCTCCGTCCAGAGAAATGTTGAGGTGAGTGACTGTGAGAATAAATCAATATATTGAAACGGAACATTAAATTATATAATTCACTGTTTCCGGACTGACCAGACTTTTACTTTCAGTGGTACCGGATGTTGTTGTTTTTAGCTTCACGGTAGCATGTAGGTTTGGGCGGCAGTAGCTTATGCCAAGTTCACATTACACGATTTTTAGCCCAATCGGCCGCTCCCAGACGGATTTTGGAGCTTGGGGACGAGTCGGCGCTGCAAATTTCCATTCTGAAAGGCGACGACCGTTTACGAGACGGACATTTGCGTCGGCGCTGCAGATTTCTGTCTCGTAAACGGTCGTAGCCTTTCAGAACGGTCGTTGCCATTTAGCCGAACGGTCGTTGCCATTTTTAATGGTCGATGCCATATCCGAGCGACCGATCTTGAATTCCGAATGCTCGTTGGAACGTTCGTGAAGTTTTCGTAACTTCTCGGAATTCTTAGAATTATGGGTAATCACATTTCTCGAAGAAGACAATCAACATGGCAGCCGAAGAAGGGTCAACTCCAGATCTTGTTCTGTTGGCGGCAGAAGTACAGCCAGGACCTTCTCAGGAATCCGCCAAGAAACCATCTGGATGGAACACTTTTTTCAAATCGGTTGCGGTGAGTTTAATTTGCAGTTTGAGATGTTTTCCTAAATGCTCTAGCAAAGTAAATATTTACACCAGATAACAATATAAATATAGGTTACATATATTTCAACAATCCTTGATTTGACCTTGAAATATAACATCTATAGCAAACACTGTTGTTCCGACCCCCTTGTGTCAAAATATGTTTTCACCAAGTTTTTACTCCCTTGTTACCTAGTACAGCAGACCTATGAACACTGATAGAGGACAGGGATGAGGTGTGACTTTGATTTTCATCCCCTCAATTCACACAGGAACAATCCTTTCTCACCCTAATTTTCTCCTGAGGTGTTAACAGCCTGCTTCACCACTTTTTTGTTAGATTCACCCTTTTATTTGTTTGCATTGTTCCACAGCCAGATGTTATGGCAGAGCTTGGAGAGGGGGCAAGAATTGGACAAGTCTCCACAGTAGTTGGGAAAATGTGGAAAAAGTTGCCTGCGGACAGACGAAAGGTTTGCATATGAACTTATTGTCCCGTATCTTGGAAATGGGTTAAAAATCCATTTCTACCCATGCTACAGGCACAAATATCTCTTTGTACCAGGGTTCTACATTACCCTAACCAAAACATACAAGCCCACCATTGCTATGTTTTCCTGTTGATGTGCAATAACAAGTAGCATCATAATGTTTAGATTGCACCCCTAGCCAACATTTCATATTATCCTTTGGAACCAACCTCTCATCGTACAGTATTGTATAGATATCCACAAATAATGCCACATAAGCCAGTTGACATAATTGTGGAGAATGTGATAAAGTAAAGTTAATTGCTATATTGCTCCAGGACTGGAGTGCTAAAGCACAGCGAATGCAGGAGGACATTGACACGGGATTGGTGGAGATGAAAAGGTGTGCCAGCTGCAACACCAGCTTCTCCAGAGAAAAGGATCTGAAGTATCACCAGAAAGGCTGCCATGAATGCATTTGCAGTGAATGTAATGAAAGTTTCAGTCATAAGCTAAAGTTGAAAAGGCATATGGCCAAGTAACACAGAGAGAGCTACAAGTGTAGCCATTGCAATAAGATTTTTTCTGAGAAAAGAAATCTTACCAGGCATCAGCACCAGAAATCACGTAACTGATCACGCGCATGAAAGAAATAACAGGATTTAGTTCATTACATAGCAAGTTTTCAAGGATCGCAAGTTTTAAAGGATAGCAAGTTTTAAAGGATTAAAAAAGTCTGCACTCCTAAGGAATTTTGTCCTGTTCATGTTATCGGTTCATGTTATCTCATGTTCATGAGCTGTTGAAGTAGAATTTGATACATGTATGTATTACCTCCTTACAAATAAAAACTGACTCATGATTATGATCCATTCTGCCATTGAGGGGAACAAACAACTATAAAAACTGTAGTAAACAATTCATATGTACAGCTACCATTCCTTTAAGTTTAACAAAGAATCATAAACTTGCATTTGTGATTACCATTGCCTTACAATATTTGAAGGTGGGGACTTACCGAATGTGCTTCTTTACCTACAACATCTCTTTGTTGTGACTCACTAATGCACATATAAGTTGCATTTTTTGTAATGTCAAACTACAATTGTGTGCAACCAGAACATGCCATAGCTTATGTACTTAAGTACAAAACTGTACAAACATGCTTAGCAATAGAATGACAAAACAACATGTTACCCCAGTATGCTTCACAAAGAAAATGTGGCAAGATAAATGAAGAACAATAATGAGGTAACACTAGATAAAAGACCCATGGAGGGAGCATTTTCATACTAAAGTAGGAGAATGTGTAAGCTAGAAAACTCAAAGAAAGATCCATTTTGATCCCACAGTCTGGGTTCCATTGTCCCATCTTTTTTTGCTACCATCCTAAGCATAGTCTTCCTCGTTGTTATTGTTGCAGGTCTAATATGTTAGTTTTTTCAAGAAGAAGTTGTTTCCTTCCTTTGTATATGTTTTGTTTTAGATTTCATTACATGAGACCCTTACTTTTTGCTGGCATTTGTGTTTGCCTGTACAGCTTTAGCCAGACTGTGGGAATGCTTACATTTCTTCAGAGGTACTTCCAAGCTTGCTTGTGCTGACTGTAGTGATGAATGCCTTCCTTTTTGATACTGCCTGCCGGCTGCCATTTCCAGACTTCCTTTTTGTATTTGGCTGGACCCTGGAACCTTCTTCAACTCATTTCTCAGAAAAAAATTATGAAGTGCTGCTGTAAGATTTGCATGCATTGTGGAAGGTCCAGTTAGACTTGAGACTCGCTTTGAAAATTAGATAATTGCTCTAGCTAGATTTGTATCATTGGTTGATTTAAGTTTCTCTGCAATCTGCTCAAATCACTTGTTTAGCAAATTTGATGCTGTGTCAATACATGAATCATCATGTAATTCCTGCTCTTCGCAGACCTACGCCTCAACCATTACTGTGGGGAGCTCATTATCCACATGATGTAACAATTCTTCATTGACTATTCTTGATGTGGCTGGCATACTTTGGTCAACAACAGTTCGCAAATTGTTGTAAAAGGATAGTGACAATGTTTCCCCAATTGCAATCTTAGCCAGTTTTTGTCTCTCTTCTGAAATGGTGACAGAAACAAAATTAAGACAATGTGCCTTCTTAGCTGCCCATAATATTTACTGATGCTTGCAGGGACTACCATCTTTTCCAACTGAGCAGCTGCAAACCCCCACTGTCATGTCTACTGTGTGGCTGAAACAAAGAAAAGGGTGACATAAGTTATAACTATACAATAAAATTGAAAAAACTCCAATAAAAGTCTTAACTCCAGAAGCATGTGTTTTTTTAAGAAGACTACATTAACATCAATACACAACCAAATTTTTCAAAATTGCCACACAGATTAACAAATAATTGAGCCATTTATAATTAAGTAACTGAATAGTGCACACACACCCCCAACCCATCCAGACCCTTCTTAGCAAATGTAAGTAATTATGTAATAGTTAGAAAAGGTCCAGGTCAATTTTGGCCCAAAGCGGGCAAAGAAAATTAAGTTGCTACAGCAATCTTGAAAACATTGTTCTCGAATTGCTGCACCGATGACAGGTAGGTATTCTGTTCCTCTTGTGAAGGGACCCAAAATCCTGTTGCGCCATCTTTGCCAGTTCCCATGAACCGCCGTCTTTGTCTTTGTCTTGTAATGGTTCTCCAAGTCTGACGTAATTATCTCTATAAAGCCCACTACATTATACTCCTTTCAAAACAAGAAACTGCGCTTCCACAAAGTTATTTGTGTGGTTCCCTCTCACAAGCAAGTGAATTCTGAAGCAAAGGGCAAAAGCCTCTTTTTTCTCACACAGGTTTGACACGTATGTAGTAAAGTTGGAATACTGTTTACATCTGTCATCCTGAAACAACTCTGAATAGCAGTTCTGAAATGTTTCTTCAGTTTCAGCATAGAGACACTTCTCGAAGACGCTTAACAAGTGCGGACGGTCATCTTGTTGGATCTTATTTCTGTTTTCATGGAGCCACCTCCATACTTGCTGTAAAATATGGAAGGTACACAGTAGGAGAGTGGCCCAAAGCCATTGTTGGCTGAGAGCGTTGCGTTCTTCGTTACAGTTATCTGTAAGTATGACATTGGGACCCACTTCAGGTCCATTGCCATAAAAGGCATCAGGTGGCAGACAGGACTTTAGTGTCTGAAAGCCCTGACACAAGGTACTTTCCTTCTCATCACTTGTGATCAAAATTCCCAATGGCAATGCACCAGCCACATGGTGAGTGCATAACATGAAGACCTTTAATTTATGTTCTTCAGTATTCAAAGTTGCATCTACAAAAACAAGTTCTCCTGATTGAGGGACTTCTTTATGAACCCTCTTCATCAATGGAGTTATCAGTGCAATTATGAGAGGTTTACTGTCACCCTCATATATCTGGTGCTTGGTACTTGCCTCAGGATTCTGTTCTTGATACGATTCAAGTCTTTCTACCAGCTTGATAAACATCTGACTGTCTCTCCCTCCATAGTTCTCTTTTCCAAATTGTTGGTACAGATGACTGAAGTCTCTTTTCCTCGGCATGATGGAGCGATCCGCCTTTCGTTGGTGATAAGTGATGTCATCTTTACAATCATTCTTAAGGTTTGTCAAAAACTGCTGTCTAGCGGTTGATGGTGTCAGACCGAAAGCTGATATACTTTCTCCACTGTTTCTTTAGACAAATCTTTGAAGTTGGAAGCTTCCAAAGTACCAACTGAATGATTGTGCCCACAGTGAATGTCAATGGTAGTGAGATTTTCTCTTGATATCTTCAGCACTAGCTGGAACGGGCAGTTCGTATTCTTAACCCTAGCAGTAGGATCCCTGCTAAGTCTGCGCTGCGGGATTTTACTTGGATTCCACTTCCTTGTGTTGTGTTGGCAACGGTAGTAGGTCTGCATGAAATAGCCAGATGTCTCACCCTTGACTGTTTTCTTCCTCAAGCAAGTGTCATTCAGGGCTTCATATTCAAGTAACCAGTCTTTGTAGTTGTCAGTAGTCAGTGGAATCCTCTTGTAAAGTTTCCAGGAAAGTTTCCTGGTCAACTTCATTAGTATCCTGAAGTTTTTTCAAGTCATCCATCTCCTCAATGGCTGATCTTATGAGATCAGCGTATGATTCTGGGTCTGGTTCTCCTTCGGCCGCCCGAACCTTTTTTGTTCTCCTTCGCCCGCAAACTGAAGAAGGGTAAAATATAATACTGTTTATTACAAATGACCAAGAATCTTCAACCAAATCAAAAATAGATTCCCTGTGTTATATTTCTGAGTCCTTGTATCAACGTTATTACTTTTTAAGGTCAAATACGTGTAGGGTGAATTTGTGTAAGAAGGGGAGAAGTGCTCATTTTATGTGGTCAGCTTTTATTGCAGTTTTGCCAAACTTGTAGCCCTTTTGATCCACAAATGTCTGTGTTTTTGTTACCTTGTTGTATATAAATCCCTGGCACTTTAATCAGGCCGCATATCAATGTAATACCATTCCTAGTTCCTATTGTCTGCTATGCTGGGCGAGCGTCTGCTGTCTTTCTAAGACGCATAAGACATGAAAATAAAAGCCGGTGTTGGTGGAGTAGGGAGTCAGTCAGTCAGAGTGAGTCTGGCAGAGAGAACAGAACAAAACATTCATAACATTCATCCAGTCAAGCACAACAGCAGAACACCAGAAACCAAGGAGGATTTATCTTAGCCTTCTTGCACAAACCCAAAAATCGTGTTACACTCCGAACTGAAGAAGAGCCCGGGTATAACGTACTACAACTAGTATGCGGAGCGGTGGAAACTGGAGAAAGCTCCTACCTATCCGAAGACTCTACTCTACTCACTCTTACTAGGTCTTACTAACTCTTAATGCAACTTAGACTAACCTCAGCTGAGTGGAAAGGAGTGTTACAGTCCTGAGAAGGTCCTGGCTGTGCTTCTGCCACCAACGGAACAAGATCTGGAGTTGACCCTTCTTTGGCTGCCATGTTGATTGTCTTCTTCGAGAAATGTGATTACCCATAATTCTAAGAATTCCGAAAAGTTACGAAAACTTCACGAACGTTCCACGAGCATTCGTAATTCAAGATCGGTCGCTGGGATATGGCATCGACCATTAAAAATGGCAACGACCGTTCGGCGAAATGGCAACGACTGTTTACGAGACGGAAATCTGCGTCGGCGCTAAATCGGAGTTAAATCGGCGCTCGGCAGTCGGCGTTTGATCGTTATGTCTGAACTGTTCATGAGCAAGGTGAGAGACTCCCCGACGCCTCCCCAACTCGTCCCCGACGCCCGACTGATATCTAGTAAGTTAAATACTGGACCTGTCAGCGAGTCCAAATCCTGTAGTGCAGGGGTGCTCAACCTTTTTTGAACCAAGTCCTACTTTTAAAGTTGATAGTGTGTCGAGATCTACCAAGCCATATCGAAAGCCATAGCGTAGCCACAATTAATTGTGCACCTATGTAATAACACAATTTTCTGACACAAAGATCAAGTTTTAACAATAATAATACATTTATTGAAGTAAATGTACGTCGTGCAAAGAATAAGCACAAGTAGGCCTAGGACTGGCCCGTAACAACTCAACAACATACAACCCAATTAATACAATGCCTAATTTAAGTTGGAAAAGTGGTTCTCTACCTTAGTGGGACTTCTGGCACTGAGAGGAGGAAACTAGTCTCTCATAGTCCGGACAGTAGGAGCTGAGTGCCAGCCGGAAGCAGGCCGCAAGGTGGTCATCAGTCATGGTGGATCTGTATTTTTGATTTAATGATTTTCATATGTGAAAAGGCAGACTCACACAAATATGTTGATCCAAAAAGTGCAGTCAAATTCTTTGCAGTTTATCTGAGGTTGGGGTACTTCTCTTTCTGCATTAGATTCCAGAATTGGACATTTGTGTCAGGTGTAGCTGTTGATTTGAGCTCAATGTCATTATTTAGTGTGAGGATCTCATTCTCAATAGCACCACTATCCAGGTTGAAGGGTGATGCCAGTTTGGACGTTATACAATCCACATCTATATTTTCCCCAAATGGAAAACTGAGAAAACTGACAACAGGCTCAATGGATGCAAAGTCAGTAAAGCGCCTGTCAAATTCTGACAAGATGCTTTGCACTTGATCATCATAACGTGCACTCTCAAGCTCCACACAGTCTTTGCCCTGACGCTTAAGTTCTGTGTCCATGTGTGGAAAGTTCCGCATATCACACTGTTGCAACCTGCTTGATAGCAGCTGTAACTTGCTTTTAAAAGGTGTTCACGGAGCTGATCATGTTGATGATGTGTTTGTTCTTACCCTGCAGCTCTAGATTCAAGTTATTGAGCTTGTCAGTCAGATCAGTAAGAAAGGCTAAATCCAAGAGCCACTGACTGTCTTCTAGCTGTACATATTAAGCATGGTTTGAACGTTTCAGAAATTCTTTAATTTCGGGCAACAATTCAGAAAACCGTTCCAGAAAACCTTACGTCTGTATGCAGCAGCAGATTTGTGTGTTCTGCACCGGTCTCCTCCAGTTGCGCACGGAATAATCGCCTCTGCAGACTCCTGGCCCAAACAGAACAGGCAATCTTGTTAGCCACATCCATCACGTCTTTCATATTTAAAATCTTCCCACACAACCCTTGCTGGTGAATTATACAATGGTAATTCAGGAAATCCGGGAAAGATTCAGACTGTTTGCACAATCCAATGATTCCAGCAGTACGTCCAATCATTGCTGGAGCCCCATCGGTTGTAATGGAGGTGAGTTTGAAGAGGGGCAACTTGCTCTTACGAACAAATTCCGTAAAAACCTGAAAAATATCTGTGCCTCTTGTGTGCCCTTTCAAATGCAAAATGGTCAGCAGCTCTTCTTTTACATTCATATTGTCGAAAACCATTCTAATGAACAACATAGCTGAGCCACATCCACAGCATCAGTGGATTCATCGAATTGCAGAGAAAAACACTCACATGTGTCAATATCATTCCTCAATTGCTGTTCAACATCCTCCGCCATTCCCTCGCATCGCCGTGTAACAGAATTTCTTGATAGCTGCACATCCTGAATAGCAGACACAATCTCCTTTCGATTTTTAAAATCGGCAAAAAGCGCATCTGCGGCTTCCATGAACGCTTCTTTCACAATTTCACCATCCTTGAAAGATTTCTTTCCTTTTGCAAGAACACAACAGACATGATAAGAAGTTACGGTTGCAGCCTTACTCGTGGCATTGGGCCTGGTAAAAATGGACTGTTGTGCTGCTAGCTGACTTTTCAATTCCTTGACTTTTCGGGCGCGCAGTGGTGATTTAGCTGGGAAGTTTGTATCGTAGCTCTTGTGGACCGTCTTGAAATGCCGCTCCAAATTCCCTTTCTTTGGTAAAGCCACATTTGCATTGAAGATAAGACAGATGGACTTGGCATTGGAATACACGAAAAAATAATCTGTCATGATCCGTGTTTCGTATCTGTCATGTCTTTGTGTTTTGTGCTTTATTTTGAAATGTTTTCCCCTCTTGTTTCATGTTTAGCTTCACCTCCTGTCTGCGTTTCCCTCCTGTGCCTGATTGTGTCATTGTGTTCACCTGTTGCCCCTGTGTTTCTCCTCCCTCTTCCAGCTTTCTCTCGTCTTGTGATTACCCATGTGTATTTAGTCCCTGTTTCCCTTTTGTGTGTTGTTCTGTCGTCGTCATTTCTTCCCTGATCCCTTCCATGTTACCTGCCTGTTCCTGTCGCCCTTCATGTCTGAAGCTAAGTTTTTCATGTCCTGTGTTCCCCTTGATTCGTGATTTCATCAACAGCTTTTGAATAAAGCTCGCTTTTGTTTTTGACCCTTACCTGCTTCCCCTTGATTTACTGCACTTGGGTCCAGTTTCCCCAACCCTGACAGAACGACCGAACCATGCGCGTGCAGATAGAAAGAAGCGCATGAGATTTTTTCTTTGATTATGACTGATCTACCTTACTATAGCTGTACAAATCTACACACTGCTTCACGCGATCAGCAATTCATTGTGCCTATTTAAGATGTTTTAAGTTGGAAGTTGTAGCCTATTTTACACAACAGCAGGAGGATAGCCTACACACAACATTTTCTCGCGATCGACTGGAACTCAGCCCGTGATCGACTGGTAGACCGCGATCGACTGGTTGGGCACTCCTGCTGTAGTGTGAAAAGGGTTGTGCCTGGTAATGGGTGTGCCGATGAGCTACAGCCAATGAGAGCGCAAGACACGGGGTGAGGAAAAGCCCCGGGGAGGAGCTGCACAACTTTCTAAAAAGAAGAAAAAGCGTTGTCCGGCACAAGTCGACACAGCTGTTTGAAACCTGATTTTGAACTGTAAAGTTGTAGCTAGGCTACACAATTCACTGAAGTTAACGTTAGCTGATGTGCTAACAAGCTGAAGCAAAGTAACTTATTGACAGTTTCTAGGTAAAACATAATAATGTTCGAAATCCGCGTCATTTCCCGTGTCACTTCTCGCGTGTATTCGTGAGAAAACGTAGTTTGGAGACCAGACAGACTCCTCTGGGATTTCTCCTGGTGACAGATCGTGTCGCCGTTCAATCGCGTAGTGTGCACACCACCACGACTTCAAGACTCCTGAGCGAAATGTGTAGTGTGAACTGGCAAGCGATCGTACGACTTTGAAAGTCGTGTAGTCTGTGCAAGGCATAAGTCTGTAGGGCTTGGACTGGGGTCCAATCGATGATGGGTTACTTTGCTTAACTTTTGGGTCTTTTGGTGGTGGTTTTGGGGGGTTTTGCGTGCTTCTCCTGCCGGTGTCTCGCCGGCCGGCGTCTGACGCCATGGTAAATGGAGACTTTGCCAAACTCACGCGGAAGCACGGCATTAAAATATCAGCCGGCTTCCCATGCACTGTGGAGGACATCGGGCTGGCTGTGGGAGAGAAGGTCGGACACAGCAGCATTAAGGGCCTTTCTCAATATGCGTTATTGTCTGTACTTGTGTGCTCGTGTTCTTGTGAAACGTCATCTCTTGCTGCCCAAGTACTGTCCCAAACCCAAGTTCGCTTTCACCAAGAACGGATAAAGTTCCCGGATGTATTCCCGGAAATGTTCTCGACACGCCCATTTTACCAAGGATGCATCGGATGCTAACTTGTGTTAACTTGGCAGCGAATGTATCCCAGCATTCATTTCGGCATTCAAGCGAGGAGCGGAAAATTACTCGATGCCATTGAACGGGACGTTTTTACTATTTTCTTATGCTATTTCATCACTACAAATTCACTTTGAGGCAAGAAATCAAGGGTTTACATTTCAAATATTAGCAGTTTTACAAAAATCGATGGCAAATTCAAAATCTGCTTAAACGTTTTCGGAGTTGAGAAGCTCCACAATTGTGTATTGCGCAATACCAGCAAGTACGCATCGTCTCAAACCGCCAATAGCGCTCTGTGTGCTCGTCAACTTGCAAGTTCATTCTTCCAAGAACAACTTGCAAGAACGTTCTCCCCAAGTACACAAGTCCGTTCTTTGCATTCTTGGTATTGAGAAACGCCCTAAGTCCCTGGCGCGGATGAACAGTGCAGTCGTGATCTTCCTGGACCAGGTGGAGAAGGTGAACAGCGTTATCGAGACGGGCATCACGATGAGTGAAATGTTTGTGCGGGTGCAGCCGCTGACGCTCCCCGCAACCAAAGTGGTTCTGTCCAACGTCCCTCCCTTCATAACTGATGAGTTCCTCAGTAGAGAGCTATCCAGACATGGGAAATTTGTTTCTCCGATGAAAAAGATGCTGTCTGGGTGTAAGTCTCAGTTACTGAAGCACGTGGTGTCTCATCGCAGAGAAGTCTATATGATACTGAACAATCGGAAAGCGGAGCTCAACCTCCGTTTTCACGTTAAAGTAGATGATTATGACTACGTGATTTTTGCAACCTCATCAGTTATGAAGTGTTTTGGTTGCGGGGAAGAGAGGCACACCGTGAGTGCCTGTCCGGGGCGCGGGGACTCGACTCCGCCTGGTCCGGATGTCACTTCTGCCTCCGCGCCGGGGCCGGCTGCGGCCGTGCCGGTTGTAGTGGAGCAGCGGGCGGCTGCGGCGGTTGAGGGAGGGGTGTCTCCAGCGGTGGTGTCCGCTAATGCGGCCGCTGTGGCGGTGGGGGCGGCTGCTGCTGAGGGAGGGGTGTCTCCAGCGGCGGTGGCCGTTAATGCGGCCGCTGTGGCGGTGTGGGGCTCCCCTCCGGAGGCAGCCGCAGCTGCTGACAGCGCCGCTGCTCAGGAGCAGCCGGCTGCTGCTGTGGCTGTGTCCGACGGGGCATGCGGTGGTGTTGCACAGGGTGTGGGTGATGGTAAATATGTTCACGAAAGGGAGGATGTGGTTTTGTGTAGAGGTGAAGAAAATCAGGTTGGGAGAGAAAAAGACTGCTAATAAACGCAGAATCACATGGAACAACGTACCTACTGTTATAAAAAGCAGCAAAGTAGGGAAAGAAAGGAAGAGAGCAATGGCAGACAGATGAGAGTGGGGATGAGTGTGTGTCAGACGGCAGTGACGCGATAGGGTTCAGTGACAGTCAAAAGGAAAAAATGTACACAGCGGAAATGATTAAAAACTATCTACTCCAGACAAAGAACCAGCATGGGGTAGTTGTAGAGGAGTATTTCCCTGATTTGGTCGTTTTTTGTTCCTCTGCCAAATTCCATCTTAGCCAAAAAGAGGAGTCTGTCTTCACAGAACAAGACATTTGGAGACTAAGAAAACTTGTGTATAGAGTACGAAAACAAATAAGCAGCAATGAAGTTAAAACCCCTTATGTGTGTTTTAATTAACTTATTTGTTTTTATTATTGTATGCACTACCTCACTCACAATGGACACTTTTAGAGTGGGAAGCCTGAATGTCAATGGAGCCAGAGAGCTAAGAAAGAGAGCCTTAACTGATCAAATAGCAAGAATAAAACATGTCGACGTACTTTTTTTTTTACAGGAGACGCACAGCGACGTTGATAACGAGAATGACTGGAAAAAAGAGTGGGAGGGGGAAGTCATTTTAAGCCACAACACCTCTCTCAGTGGAGGGGTGGGCTTCCTTCTCTCCAAGTCTTTTAATCCTGTCTCACTGGAGGTCGAGCAGTTTATCAAGGGGAGGTTGCTTTTAATAAAAGCATGGTTTGACCTCTTTACGGCTGTTTTTATGAATGTGTATGCTCCAACAAACGGTGCATAGAGGAAGCTGTTTTTTTACAAAAAGTTAATGATGTTTTAAACGGCTGTGCCACGGAGGATTTGTTATTCTTGGGTGGGGATTTTAATTGTACGGAAAATGCATCTTTAGATCGCAACCATGCAGAGCCGCATACAGCATCCCAGCATGCTCTGAGGCAGCTGGTCCACTCCCACGGCCTGGTGGATGTATGGAGAAGGATGCACACAGACGAAAGGCAGTACACCTGGTCCCACATCCGAGAGAATAGGATTTCATCAGCCAGACTAGATCGCATTTATTGCTTTAAGAATAATTTCAATACTTTTAAAATGTGCAGTATACATCCTGCTGGTTTTACAGATCACTCTTTGCTTTTATGTAATGTTTTTATTAGAAATGTTTTACCGAGAAGTGCTTATTGGCATTTTAATTCGGTTTTAACATTTGATAAACATTTTAAAGAGGCCCTTATTTATTTCTGGAGTGTTTTTAGACAGAGGAAGGGAGAGTTTAGCAGTCTTAGGCAGTGGTGGGACCATGGTAAGACTCAGATAAGAATGCTCTGTCAACAGCACACCCTCAATGTCACACAGGACAACATCAGATCTATGAAAGACCTGGAGAGTGATATAGTGGAACTAGAAGCAATAACCGATTCCACAGGAGATCGAGGATATATTGAAATCCTCAAAGAGAAAAAGATGGCTCTAGCCAGCCTGCTGGACGTTAAAGTTCAGGGTGCACTGGTCAGGTCCCAGTTTTTAAACATATATGAGATGGATGCTCCCACTGGTTTCTTCTTCGGCCTGGAGAAAAAGAATGGACAGAGGCGGGTAATCCACTCACTGCTGTCAGACACAGGGCAGGAATTAACAGAGCCAAGCCAGATCAGGAGGCGAGCTGTGAGTTTTTATTCCACCCTCTACACGAGTGAATATAATGAGGACGGAACGCTCTCAGAGGAGTTTTGTGCAGAACTACCTCAGGTCTCTGAGGAGGCCAACTCACAGCTCGCAGGGCCGTTGACGACGTAGGAGTTGCAGGCCGCACTGCAAGGCATGCAGGGACAGTGGGCTCCGGGCATCGACGGCCTCTCAGTAGAGTTTTTTAAAGCGTATTGGGACATCTTGTCTCATGACCTGTTAGACGTTTTTAATGAGAGTCTGGCCTCTGGCTCTATGCCAATGTCCTGAAGCCGAGCGGTGATCACGCTGCTGCCAAAAAAAGGGAACTTGCAGGACATCAAAAACTGGCGCCCTGTGTCTTTGCTGTGTGTGGATTACAAGCTTCTGTCCAAGGCTTTGGCCACCAGGCTGGGGAGGGCTATTGAGCAGGTCATCCATCGGGACCAGACCTACTGTGTGCCCGGCAGGTCCATGGTGGACAATGTTCACCTGATTTGAGATGTTTTGGAGGTCTCCAGCTCATTGGGCATTGATACTGGTTTGATTTCTCTAGCTCAGGAAAAGGCCTTTGACCGCGTTGAGCAGAGCTTCCTCTGGAAAGTAATGGAGAAGTTTGGGTTCAGCGCTGGTTTCATAGCTAAGATCAAAGTGTTGTACAATAAGATTGAGAGTGTGCTGAAGTTCAACGGTGGGCTGTGTGCTCCTTTTAGAGCGTTTAGAGGGGTCCGGCAGGGCTGTGCTCTGTCTGGGATGCTCTATGCACTCTCCCTAGAACCCCTCCTTTGCAAAATACGCTCCAAATTGCAAGGGCTGTTTTTACCTGGTTTTAAAGGAAACACGGTTTTATCTGCATATGCGGACGACATCGTTGTTTTTATTAGTGACCAGAGGGATGCAGACATTTTAACCAATATAGTGACAGATTTTAGTTCAGCATCGGCAGCGAGGGTCAATTGGAAGAATAGTGAGGCCCTCGCTGTCGGTGAGTGGCGTGGCGGTATCCCGCGTCTTCCCCAGGGCATGACATGGAAAAGGGATGGCATAAAGTACCTGGGTGTGTTCGTAGGGAACACAAATATAGTCCAGAAAAACTGGGAGAACGTTACAGAGAAGATTGAGGAAAAACTGTCCAAATGGAAGAGGCTGCTCCCGCAGATGTCTTTTAAAGGTAGAGTTTTGGTTTTACACAACCTTGTGGCATCCCAACTCTGGCACCGTCTTACCTGTGTAGACCCTCCCTCAGGCCTACTGGCCCAAATACAAAAAAAATGGGTAGATCTTTTTTGGGATGGGCTACACTGGGTGCCACAGGGGGTGCTCTTTTTATCTAGAGAGGAGGGGGGACAGGGCCTTGTCCACCTGGCCAGCCGAACAGCCACTTTTAGAACGCAGTTTCTGCAAAGGTATCTTACCAGCCCGGCTGATTTGGTGTGGAGAGATGTGAGCAGCTGCATTTTAAGACGCGTGAGTAACCTGGGGCTGGATGCTGCTCTGCTTTTAACTGATTTAACCAGTCTAAAGTTAAGTGGGCTACCTCCTTTTTATCAGGGTGTTTTTAAGTCTTAGGCCCTTTTTAACCATAAAAGGTGTCCAAAGACTAACTCTCTGCACTGGTTGTTAAAAGAGCCTCTGATTCATGGAGCCAGGCTGGACGTTAGCAGCAACGAGACACCAGGACTGAGGGTGGCGCTGTGCAGATCTGGGACCCTGAGCCTTCAGCAGGTGGTGGATGCAGTGGGGCCGGAGCTGAGCGATGCCCGGGCCTTGGGCTCTCTGCTGGGGCTACACTCTGTCCGGGTGGCCCAGAGGATCCTGCAACTCTGTAGCCGGAGCCTCTGCGCTTAGGAACAGAGACTTTTAAGGAGCTACGGACAGGGCAGAGCCAAACCAGACCCCACAGACCCTTTCCCGGAGATATACCTGAGCCCAGGGCTCGGAGAGCTGACGGGCCCCCTGCTCAAGGTTGCAAACCCAGAGAAAATGACCATACACAAAGCTGACAAAAAGACAATATACATGAACATTGTCAAAAGCATAAACATAAATGGACTGAAGGACAGGGCCTCCACTGTGTGGAGCACCAGACTGGGTGCCGGAAACGGACCAGGCCCACAGTGGAGGATTCTGTACAAACCTCCCTTAAAAAAACGTACTGCCGACCTCCAGTGGAGAATTTTACACGGCGCTATCGCCTCCAATTCTTTTATTTCCATCATTAATCCTGCTGTTAGTAAGGAGTGTCCATTTTGTGGTTTTAGAGAGACTGTTTTCCATGTTTTTACAGAGTGCCAGAGACTAATGGGTTTCTTCTCTCTTTTAACATTGGTTTTTAGTCTTTTTAGTATAGCTTTTACCGAGAGCGTGTTTGTCATGGGGGCTCCATACAGAAAGACAAGTAAGGAAAAGTTGCAGCTCCTGAACTACCTCTCTGGTGAAGCAAAAATGGCTATCAATCTAAGTAGGAAGAACAGAGTGGAAAACAGGAAGGGACAAGAAGCAAAAGCAATCTGGCTGTGCAATATAAGAGCCAGACTCTGGCTAGAGCATCGTTTTTATAAACACATCGGGGACTTGGAAGTTTTCAAACAACGGTGGTGTTATAAAGACATTGTATGTTCTGTTGTTAACGAGGACTTGCACTTTACAAAAGTTTTTAAATAAAAAAATTGATTTTAAATTGATTTTTATTGCACAATAAAGCACTTTATTTGAGGCAATGTACATTTGTTAAACATGTAATAAAGTGTTTTTGCAAAAGTCTTCTTCTTCTTCATCGACAGATGTCGACAGTGACTTCATATGAGGGCTAAGCAGAACGTGCCCTGGGCCCGCCTCCGTCAACGTCAGCCAATAGAAGAGACAGGGATATGCCCATGTGACGACAAGGGGCCAATAGGATCCGGCCCCCGCTGTCAACCAATGAGAAAAGACGAGACCGGAAGGACCAGAAAGTGACGTAAACAGAAGATCGAGGCCTTTTCCATTCAGCTATAGACAGATTAACTACTTCAATGTGGACTGTGGTCAGTGACATGGGGAAGGACCACAGCTGTGTTTCTTTTGTAGACTTATCATATCATTTTATTAATAAATCAGTGGGACAAAACATGTCCGTGACATAAATCACAGTTTTTTGGCTAAAATATTCAATAAATATACTTAAAAATGATCCCAAACACTAAACAAGACAAGGGTAGCACAACAAATTATGTTTTGAAGTTGTCTAACATTTTGTTTTCATTTTAAATTATATGTGACCAGTGCCTAGAAAAACCCATGTCCGGAAGCAGGTCTCACCACACTTTAATTCTTTAAAAAGTTATATAAAATTGAACTTTATTAATATTATGAAAAATAAAGAAGTATTTATTTCACCAACATTAAAGAAAATTAAATTAAAAATATTTTTAATGTACTTTCTGGTCAATTGAAAATGTGTCCGAAGTTTTCGTCAACACCATCAGACATTTTTAAATCAGGAATAATTTAGGGCAGCTATAAGTCAAAGGACCCCTTTCCCTCCTTCTTGGTCTTGCTGGCGCCACAAGAAAACTTGAGCTCTGGTAAGTTTTTTAAAATACTTTATATTTCATATCTTTTTACTAATGTGCACGTCACAACCATAGAGTATCAACTCCAAAGTGTCTAAAAGTCAAACATCTGTTTAAAAGTTTCTGCAATATAGCTTTGATTTATATAGATTGGTAGGACCATAACCAACATGTGTAAAACAAAATGGCTCCTGTGAGAATCATGCATGATATAAGAAGAAATGTGCTATCTTGTCAACACCATCAGACGTCAACACCGTCAGAATTTGTGTCTGACGGTGTTGACACTTTCTCTGATGGTGTTGACAAAAGCCATTTTAGTGTCCAATTTAAGCATTTCAATGTAATTTATACCAATATCCTATGCATTTTTACCATTATTGCAGTTTCATGTATCCCATTCAAACTAGTTGTGATGTATCTTAGCCTACTGTTTACCGCCAACCTGATATTATGAAGTGTTCCATGCTTATCCATAACAAAGAACTGACTGTAGAATGGTATGCATTTCAGACTAGAATGGCTAGACAGAAGTTGTCAGTGGAGGAGCGAAGGAAAAGGAACAGAGATTACCAAAAGAGAAGGAGAGAAAAACTTAATAGCCAGCCTGAGTTGAAGGAGTAGTTCCTGACAAAGGAGAGGGAAAGATGGAGTAACAGGGTGAAGGAGGGCAAAATTAAAAAGATCGATGATTTGGATGAGAGAAAAAAGAGGCGTAGGAGAAAGTTTTGGAGACAGGCACAGATACAATCAAGGAAGCAATGAAAAAGAGCAGAGGAAATCCAGCAAGTTTTAAGTTCTCCGCCACAGAGTCCCTTAGACAACAGCGTTGAGGAGCAAAGGAGCAACAGACAACTGCATGCTGCTGGGAGAGAGCTAAAACTAGAAAAAGACATTCCAGAGAGACTGCAGCATTGACAGACAAACTTGAGAAGTTGGCAAAAAAAGCTGTCAAGCTAAGAAAGCGTCTTAAACGCAGAGAGCACACTCATAAGAATACACATGACTCGCCTCGGACACAGACCGAGAAGATGCTTGAAGGGAGTAGAATCAGAAATCCTTCAATTAAAAAGTCATTGATCTTCCACCATGCAATGACTGCTGAGCTGAGAAGAAATGCTCCTCACATTCAAAAAAGAGGCAAATTCGTATCACAGCGTCCTCAACTGGCTTTGTCTGGCAGAATCCTCAAGAAATATCGACTGATACATCGCATTCATGAATTTGGCTTGTCATACAAAACACTGAGAGAAAGGTCACTCTCCCAAAGGAAGCCTACATTCCTTCAGACCGTCTCCCGAAAGGTCCAAATGTTTTTTGAAAACAGTTCAAGGATAACTACAGACAGACAAGACGCAATCACTAGGAACAAAGTAAAGCTTCAAAGGATGATTCTGTCCGACACAATGGTAAACCTTCACACTACATTTCTCCACCAACACCAAGATATTCGGCTTAGTTATTCATCTTTTTGTGCATTGCGCCCATTTTACATCACACCACCAAGAGCCTCTGATAGAAAGATCAGTGTGAGTATCATGAGAATGCAAAGATGATGCTTGAGGTCTTGAAGTTCCACAATGCTGTGTCAACAATTAGGCTTGAAGAGAGTTTCAATCTTGTGTGTTGTTCTCAAACAAGTGAGTCATGTCTTTTGCGCACCTGCTCTCGGTGCCAAAAAAAATCCATAGGTCTGTCTGTACAATTAGGGGAAACGCAAGTGGAGTGGGAACAGTGGACACGCATTGAAGATCGAACCGAAGAAGGCGTTCACTTCAACACGAAACTTGTAAAACACACTGGTACTCTGTCTGAGCTTATGATTCTCTACCAAGACAAACTAAAAACTGAGACGACCACACTTGTCCACTTGGTGAAAAACCAAACCAAGGAGTACAGAGACATGATAGCTAACCGTGATGATACCACCGTTATTGTGCATGTGGACTTCTCTGAGGCCTGGAAATGCAAATATGCCTCAGAAATACAAGCCTGTCACTATGGCCAAAACCTTCCACAGATCACACTTCATACAGGCATGTTCCACACCAAGCACGAAAAGGCAGGGTTTTGCACAGTTTCTCAGTCCAAGCGCCAGGATGCTGCAGCCATCTGGACACATATGCATCAAATCCTGACAGACATTCGTGCAAGATTTCCAAATCTTGAGACAGCACACTTTTGGTCAGCAAACAATATAAAAACAGAAATAACTTTTTCCTTGTCTGTGCTGTTCCTCCCCAGCTGGGATTCAAGAATGCAACCTGGAATTTCTTTCCAACATCACATGGGAAGGGTGCCCCTGATGGCATTGGGGCAACAGTGAAGAGATGTGCTGACAGTATAGTTCTTAGAGGTCAGAACATCGTTGATGGCAAAGACTTCTATGAGAAGGTCTCCAACAGCCTAAGTAGCATCCATCTTCAACTTGTCACCAGTGATGATTTCCAGGCTTATGACATTCTCCTTACCCAACCATTGAAATCTATCCCTGGAACAAGGAAGATCCATCAAGTTGTGGCTGAGGGCAGTGTCATCCATTGTAGGCACACTTCCTGTTTTTGCAATGTACCACGCATCTGTCCTTGCTTCAGTCCAGTTACCCATGCTTGGGATTGCATCCCTCAAGTCACTGCTGCAAAGAGTCCTCTGGCGATATTGATGGAGTCCATGGAAAATGAACCCAGTGGAGTGCCTGAGGGCACAGCAACTGGGATAGGCCCCAGTGATATCCAGAGGGAAGATTGGCTTGTTGTGATATACGACCAGTACTGGTGGCTTGCAAAAGGATTATCTGTTGATGCAGAGCATCAGGATGTTGAAGTCGAATTTGTTCATCCTCATGCGCCAAATGTCCGTTTTCAACAAAAAAAGGGAAGCCCAGGTATCTGCTTTGTTCCCTTACCGGATGTTCTGGTGAAGCTGAGTGCACCATCTTCACCGGCTCGCTTAAGCAGCACCAGGGAGATATATCAGATTTCTCCTGAGGTAATGGTTTCCTCTGTTAACCCTGTACTGCCAGTACTATTAAAACTCCCATCACAGTTATCTTTGTGTCGTCTGCCAATTCGTGACAACATGTTAATCATCTCTTACCTGATTAGTAAACTGTTCCTGAATACATTGTCCCTTTCTTAGCCGTTATTCAAGAAAATAATTCTAAATATCAAGTTTCTTCGAGTATTAGAGTTTTGTGAAAGTTCAGAAAGACATTTTGGATGAGATTTTTCCAGTTGGTGATGATTTTATCATTCCTGCAATTTTAATTTGTCAACTCCATCAGTGCCCTGTCAACTCCATTTGTGCGTTGTTAACTCCGTCAGATCACTTTTTTGTACTATTTCTTTAAAAAGGGCATGTGTTTTATTCCTTGAAGGATATATGTTCAGAGACTAACACATGTCCAACGTTCATGTGTATTTCTTATGCTTAAAAATGTCACTGTTAAGTCTGGAGGTTAAAGACAAATGTATCTGATATGTACGATTTCAATTATAGTAATTAATCATTGACTTATCTGGCTTTAAAACTGGTATTTCATTGATTTCAAAATATTTGTGCATAATTAGGGGAACTGGGAAACCTGATGAGTGAAAATCAGTGTGATAACATAATTTAAAAGAATTTATAAAAGTATTTTTATGTTTCTGACGGTGTTGACAAAAAATGAGTGCTGATCCAGCAAAATTGCAATTTATATTAAAAATATACAACTGGGAGGTTGAACCAAAGCATGTTTGGATAGACAATAAATAATTGAACAAAACTGTATTCATATATTTAGCAAATTATCAAAATATTCTTTTTGAAAATGAAAACCTGTTTTGTCCCTTGTCTCAAGAATCACTGAAATGCTATTAAATTTAGATGAAAAGCTTTTTGGATTCTTAACAGTTCCAGAGGTAACAGTTCCATCAGAGAGCCCCAAACTTTCCTTTCCCTGGCCACATCAACCAGCTCTGACTGGGGAATTCCAAGACGCTCCCAGGCCAGCGAAGAGATATAATCCCTCCACCTGATCCTAGGTCTACCCCTCGGTCTCTTCCCAGCTGGACGTGCCTGGAACACCTCCCTAGGGAGGCGCCCAGGTGGCATCCTCACTAGGTGCCCGAACCACCTCAACTGACTCCTTTCAACGCGAAGGAGCAGCGGTTCTACTCCGAGTCCCTCCCGGATGACTGAACTTCTCACCTTATCCCTAAGGGAGATGCCAGCCACCCTGCGGAGAAATCCCATTTCGGCCGCTTGTATCCGCGATCTCGTTCTTTCGGTCATGACCATAGGTGAGGGTAGGAACGAAGATGGCCCGGTAGACAGAGAGTTTTGCCTTCTGGCTCAGCTCCGTTTTCGTCACAACGGTGCGGTAAAGCGACTGCAGTACTCGTTTTGAATGTTGAGAAGTTCGTTTTGAATAAGCAGGAAATCATTTTTGTGCTAAGTTAAAAACCCGAAGACAGTTGGGTTCAACTGAAACGAGGCTGTGTAGTAGATAAGCTGAGTGAAACCTCGGGAATAATGGCGGACCAAGACGTTCTGAGTGACGTGCGTCATGACGATAGACAAAGGACGTTAACAGCTAAAGGACTGGAAGACAGATTACACTGTGTGACAACAGCCAGAAGAGGTAAAGTAGGACAAATGACAGCAAAATCAAACGAAATAGAGAAGCTCTTGCAAGGTGAAAATGTACCAGCTTTGGGAGATGTTAAAAAAGAAATGAAAGTTTACAACAAGTTGTTTGAAGAGTTTAATGAATGCAATCAGGCAGTGTTGTTGTATCTTATTAATGAAGAGGAAAAGGAGGCTGACCAGCAGATGTGGTTTCAGCCAAAGTCAGAACAGTGCTTACAGTTTATGACAAATACAAAGAAGTGGATTGAAGCACAAGTAGCTGATCAAGAGATAACACCAGGGGACAGTGTTTCTAGAATTTCAAGGAGATCAAGAGTGTCAAGTGTATCTTCAGCACGAGTTAAAGAAGAAGCTAATAGAGCAGCTCTCATAGCACAAGCATCTGCTTTAAAGGAAAAACAAGTGTTAGAAATGAAAGAAGCGGAAATTAAAGCAGCAATGGTAAGATTGGAAATTGAAACTGCTCTAGCAGTATCTACTGCCAAAGTAAAAGTGTATGAAGAATCTGAAGGGCGACTGTCTCAAGTGAGTGGGGCCAAAGCATTACCAACGCAGCTTATTGATTTCAAAACTGAAGATGGATATGGCGATATGCAAAACATTTCAGCCACACCAAAATTCACTGACAGTGCAAGGCTATTCACTGAAAGACCTGAAGACCAGATGCCTACTGGTTACCCAGGAGCGTCAGCCGGCGCCACACCAAAACAACCAAGAGCTCCACAGCCGCCACTGAGAGCTACGCCGCTGCTGCCGCCTAGAGCTACCCTGCAATTGCCTAGTGCTACGCTGCAGCCACCCAGAGCTATGCTACCGCCGCCTATGCAACTCAGAGGTACTTCATACCAAGACACTGCTACCAGTGAGATGTATCGTATGATGCAAAAACAGACAGACATCGCAGAGATGCTTGCAAGAAATCAGCAGCTGTTCCGCTTACCTCAAAGAGACGTGCCTGTGTTCCAGGGAGACCCGCTGGAGTACAGATCGTTTACGAGAGCATTCCTTCATGTCATTGACTCCAGAGCAGACAGCGATGCTGACAAGCTATATTTCTTGGATCAGTACACCAGAGGTGAACCTCGCGATCTAGTGAGGAGCTGTCAGCATATGCCTGAACAACGCGGCTATGCTAAGGCTTGGAAGCTGCTTGAAGAAAAATATGGACATGAGCTGAAGGTGGCTACGGCGCTAATTGAGAAGGTGTCCAAGTGGCCTCAGATCAAGGCCGAGGATTGTAAAGCATTGAGTGCATTCTCTGTGTTCCTGGTGAGCTGTCGTAATGCCATGGAAGATCTGGATTATATGGAAGAGATGGATAATCCCACTACCATGAGGGTCATAATTTCGAAGTTGCCATTCAAAACACGAGAAAGATGGAGAGGTCATGCGTATGACATCCAGGAGAAGCGCAACAAAAGAGCAAGATTCACAGAGCTGGTGAGCTTTGTGGAACGTCAAGCAAAGATTGTGTCTGACCCACTCTTCGGCGATATTGACACCACAGCCACAGATAAGGTCACTAAGAAACCACAGCAGGGATACAAACTAATGAAAGAAGGAAAGCAGGGAAGTAGTTTTGCTACTAAAGTTGACCAAGTTAGTGGAAGTGAGTCAAGCGACACAAAGTCGAAGTCAGATCAGCAGAGCCTTTACGAAGCCCTGCCTGTTTTGCGAAATGAATCACACATTGCATGAGTGTCGCAAGATTAAAGAAAAGGCTCATAGTGACAGAGTGAACTTCTTGAAGAAGAATGGACTTTGTTTCAGTTGCCTAGTGAAGGGTCATCTGAGCAAGGAATGTAAGAAGAAGATGACATGCGATGTTTGCGCTCTGAAGCATCCAAGCCTGCTGCATTTCTATAAGGAGATCACCAAGGAGAAACCTGTTGGAACTGAGGTCAACAAAGTCAGTGCTGCCAGAGCACCACCAGAGGTGTCAGAAGAGAAGGAGACTAGTGCCTGTACTGGGGCTGGAGACAGGTGTGTGCTTGCCATCGTTCCTGTACAAGTGAAAGTCAGCAAGAGTGACAAGACTGTCGAGGTCTACGCATTCATGGACCCTGGCAGCTCTGCGTCATTTTGTACGGAAGCTTTGGCAAGGCAGCTGAATGTGCAAGGCAGACGCACTGATCTCATGTTGAGTACCATCAATTCCAAGGGCAAGGTAGAAAGCTACGTCCTCACAGACTTGGAGGTCAGCAGCCTTGAAGACAACAATTTCATCGCAGTGTCAAAGGTCTACACACAGAAGAGCATTCCTGTGTCTCAAGAGAACATTCCGCTTCAGAGAGAGATTGACAAGTGGCCATACCTCAGAGAGGTTAGGCTGCCTCAGATCGATGCTGGAGTGGAGCTTCTCATTGGAACAAAAGAGTACACCATCTTGGAGCCATGGAAAGTGATCCCAAGTAAGGACAATGGTCCATATGCTGTGAAAACTGCACTTGGATGGATCCTGAACGGGCCGCTTAGAGAGACAGACACTGCAGCTGACGATCATGCACAATCACATGCTGTTGTGAACAGAATAGCCATGGACAGTGTGGAGCATCTGCTTATACAACAGTATAACCATGATTTTCCTGAAAGCCACTGTGATGAAAGATCTGAAATGTCTCAGGAGGACCACAAATTCATGGAGTCTGTGTCCAGTTCTGCCCGTCTTATGGATGGACATTACTACATCAGTCTGCCAACAAAGAAGTTGTGTGTCCAGATGCCAAACAATCGCAGTTCAGTGCTACAACGTGTGTTGAACCTCAGGAACAAGTTGAAACGGAATCCCGAGTTCCATGAAGAATATACAGCCTTTATGAATGACATGCTGAGCAAGGGGTACGCCGTTGAGGTTCCTAAGCCACAACTGAACCGCCATGATAGAAAACTGTGGTATATTCCCCACCACGAGGTATATCACCCACAGAAGAAGAAGCTCCGCGTCGTCTTCGACTGTGCGGCCAGCTACCAGGGAGTCTCACTAAACAGTGAGCTACTTCAGGGACCGGATTTAACAAACTCGTTGATTGGAGTCCTTCTCCGCTTCAGGCAAGAACCAATTGCGATGATTGCAGACATCAAGGCCATGTACCATCAAGTCCGCATTCCTGAGAATGACACCGACCTGCAGCGCTTCCTGTGGTGGCCAGCAGGAGACCTAAGTCAAGACATCGTTGAGTACAGGATGACAGTCCACATTTTCGGTGCGACTTCTTCTCCTAGTTGCGCGAACTACGCACTTCGAAGAACGGCTGAGGAGAACCGCAGCAAGTCATCACCTGAAGCTGTGAACTCAATCCTGAAGAACTTCTATGTTGATGACTCATTGACATCTGTTGCTAATGAAGATCAAGCAGTCAAGCTGTACAAAGACCTCACAGCATTGTGCGCTAGTGGAGGATTTCGTTTAACGAAGTGGGCAAGCAACAGCCGAGCATTGCTCTCCTCTGTCCCTGACCATGAAAGAGCGAAAGACATCAGAGACCTGGACTTGACCCACGACGCGCTACCCATGGAAAGAGCTTTGGGTGTTCTATGGAGCACTGAGTCTGATGCCTTCAAGTTTAGGATCAACGTCAAAGATAAACCTGTCACGAGACGAGGAATTCTCTCGATCACAAGTTCCATCTATGACCCGCTCGGATTCCTCGCTCCAGCAATTCTTCCTGCAAAGTTGATACTACAGCAGATGTGCAAGGAGGAACTTGCTTGGGACGAGAAGATTCCAGAACAGCTCAGCAGAAAATGGAACAATTGGCTGAAAGAACTAAACCAGCTGTCAGCTGTGACCATACCGAGAGGCTTGAGACCAGTGGAATTTGGGCCTGTGGCTACAGCACAGCTCCACCATTTTTCTGATGGAAGCGAAAGTGGGTATGGAACTGTCTCTTACCTACGGTTGACTGGTGAAGATGGACATGTTCATTGCGCCTTTTTGAAGGGCACATCCCGCGTGACTCCAATTAAGCAGACCACTATCCCACGCATTGAGCTGACAGCAGCGATGGTTGCTGTGAAGACAGACAAGATGCTGAGAAGCGAGCTCCAGATGGATCTACTCGATTCTTTGTTTTGGACTGACAGCACAACGGTGCTAAAGTACATTGAGAACGAGAAGCTTCGCTTTAAGACATTCGTTGCAAATAGCATCGCTGTAATCAGAGAGCTAACCATGCCTCAGCAATGGAGATATGTTGACACATCAACTAATCCCGCCGATTTTGCATCCCGAGGGCTTGCACCAACCAAATTCATGAAGAACGCAAGCTGGTTCCAGGGTCAAGCTTTTCTTAAAGAACCAGAACACAACTGGCCAAAAAGACCTGACAAAACAGAAACTGACGAAGTTGACAATGAGGTGAGACACACCGCCACAGTTAATCTCACAAAAGCAGCTGAAGATGTTCATCTCGTGAACAAACTGTTCGACCACTACTCGAGCTGGTACCGTTTGAAGAGAGCTGTGGCGTGGGTTCTCAAGTTTAAAGACCTGCTTCTGCAACGCTGTAGAAAAAAGAAAGAACAAACAAACACAGACAATATGAACAGACAAGACAAGAAACCAATGACAACAACCACAATACTTACCTTGGAAGACCTAATGCAAGCAGAAACAGAGATCATCAAGTTCTGTCAGAACAAATGTTTCCAGGAAGAGATCACCATGCTAAAGAAAGGCAACAGCGTGAAGAAGACCAGTCACTTGCGGAAACTCGATCCAGAACTTCATGAAGGTGTGCTGAGAGTCGGAGGCCGTCTCTCTGCTGTTGCTATGCCAGAGCACTCAAAACATCCAGCAATCCTTCCGAAGGACCTACATGTCACCACATTGATCTTGAGAGACACTCACGAAAAGATTGGACACTGCGGAAGACTTTACATGCTCTCCCAGTTACGACAAGAATATTGGATACCCTCTGCCAACTCAGTAGTGAGAAAGTTTCTAACAAGGTGTGTGATCTGCAGAAAAGTTAAAGGCAAACCTTTAGAGCAGAAGATGGCAGATTTGCCAGAAGACAGACTTCTGCCTGACAACCCTCCTTTCACCAACGTGGGGGTCGACTACTTTGGGCCATTTGATGTCAAACAAGGCCGCAGTACAGTCAAAAGATACGGTGTGCTGTTCACCTGTCTCACAACGAGAGCAGTGCACATAGAGATTGCGCACACATTGGACACTGATTCTTGTCTGAATGCCATCAGACGTTTTGTGTACAGGAGAGGACAGGTGTCTATTATGCGCTCAGATAATGGCACGAACCTAGTGGCCGCTGAGCGTGAGCTGCGTACAGCAATTCAAGAGTGGAACCAGTCCAAGATATCAGAATCCGTGATGCAAAGAGGAATTCAGTGGATATTCAATCCACCCTCTGGGTCTCACTTCGGGGGAATTTGGGAAAGGCAGATCAGATCTGTGAGAAAGGTTCTCCGGTCTGTGCTCAAGCAACAGACAGTCAGTGATGAATGTTTGCTGACACTGATGTGCGAAGTGGAGTCAGTGCTGAACAATAGACCACTGACCACAACAACAGACGATCCAACAGATCCGGAGCCGTTAACCCCTAGCCACTTGCTACTGATGAAGAAGCAGCCAGTCCTTCCCCCTGGACTGTTCCAAAAGGAGGACTCATATTCCCGCCGTAGATGGAGGCAAGTGCAACATCTTGCTGACGTGTTTTGGAAGCGGTGGGTGCGTGAATATCTACCCATGCTGCAGGAGCGAAATGGACCAGCGTCAAGAACAACTTGAGTGCCGGGGACATTGTCATGATCGTCGACGATACTGCACCACGAAGCTCGTGGGTACTGGGGAGGGTTCAACGGGTGATTCCAGATGCCAAGGGACTTGTGCGACGTGTGGTCATCAAGACAAAGACCAGCACCTTAGAAAGACCTGTTGACAAACTTTGCCTCATTTGCGAAAAGGACACGTGAGTGATAAATGTAAAAAAAAAAAAAAGGAATGTGAATATTGTAACTTTCTGAATGTTATCTGTGAAAGATGTGAGTTTCGTTGATAGGTAATACTTAATGTGTGATTTGTTTGGCTCTATAGTTGTTATTATAGTGAGTAATTGTCAGCCTTCATGTCTTACAATTAGGGGCTGGAAATGTGAGAGCCAAATTATTGTTAAGTTATTTTGATTAATATTTTTGAATGTAAATAGGTCAGAATAATATTAACAATGTTGTAGACTAGTTAAGTTAAATATGCTGATTTCGAACTGTGTTATTAATGCTGAAATTTGATAGGTTAACAGGATTCTAAGGGATACGTGTAATTTTGTATGAGAGACGTGCTGCTCAGTTGACGTGCGTGCAGCAACGAAGGCACATAGCTTTTTGACCGTCTCCGTTTCCCTGGCCTTGTCCATGCCTTATGAAGGATAATACCAAGTGATATTACTATTTATTTTACCTGTTTTGTGTTTGTACCAAGATACTTTTGTGTTACCAAGACGTCAAGAATTAAAGAAAACAAAAAGAAACTCAACTGGTCCGTGAGTACACTGAAAGTAAAATGAATAACGGTGAAGCATGGGATATGGAACGAGTCAGAAAACCTTAGGCTGCCCACACGAAGTGGTCTAATTAATGAACCCTGAAAACGAAGTTTGGCCACTACAGTTGGATTCCAATAGCCTCCATGGTTCATCTCTCACAGTTTCATGGAACTTCACTTACTTCTGTGGGCTCTGAGGCAGCCATGGATTGCTCCTTGTAAACCAGCCAATCAGAGCAGAGCTTGTCATAATTATTTAAATGAGCCCCAAATAAGGCAATTCAGCTTGTTTCATTCTAGGACCAAATCATAGAGTTGTAAATGGGCCTGTAAAACCGCATCTGGACATTTTTTGGATCAACCAAAGTTATATACCTTCTTTGTAAATATCAGAGAACAATTTAAAATACCAGATAGATGCATTCTATGGCACCTTTAACTAACTGCATGCTTTCTCTATTTATCATCTCCATATTTGTATGAGCATCTTGGGCAAAGGAATGTCCAAATCAGAATCAGAAGTACTTGATTTATCCCAAACTGGGACATTTTTGCATTGCAGCAGCGAAATACAAAGAGAAGCAAAACAAATACAGATAAATAGAACTAAAAAATAAAGTAAAAATAAAAATGAATGAAAATGAATAAAAATGTAAATGAAACATACAAATGTACAAAAAGGCAATAATAATAATATAGTGTAAATGTACAATGTTAAGTGTAAAGTGTGAAGGAGTGCATGTTAAGTCCAGTTTAAAGAGAGGCTATGGAGCAGTGAGTTGTCTGCCAGCCAGAGGGGAATTATTGTAAAGTGTTAGTGCAGCGGGCAGGAATGTTCTCCTGTACCTGTCCTTGTGACAGCCGAGCTGGAGCAGTCTGTTAAAGAAAGAGCTCCGCTGTCTGTCCAGCTGAAGGTGGAGAGGGTGGGTGGGGTTATCCATGATGGACAACCGTTTGTTCAGGGTACTCCTCTCCACCACAGCCTCAAAATTGTCCAGTTCGATGCCGATGACTGAGCCAGCTTTCCTGATCAGTTTATTGATCCTGCTGGTGTCACTGGCTCTGATGCTGCTCCCCCAGCAGACCGCAGCGAAGAAGAGTGCACTGGCCACAACAGACTGGTAGAAGATCTCCAGCATCTTGCTGCACACGTTGAAGGATCTCAGCTTCCTCAGGAAATAGAGTCGGCTCATCCCCTTCTTGTAAACAGCGTCATTGTTGGCCCTCCAGTTCAGTCCATTGTCGAGGTACACTCCAAGGTACTTGTAATCCTCCACCACAGCCACATCCTCACCCAGGTGTTGAAGAACTCTATGAGTACTACCCTTCACTAATGACACGCAAGCGTTCCCCAAATGCACGCGTAGGCCTCACAGTATATAAGGCAGCTACACCGCTGTCTGTCATGCTACACCCTCTTCAGCGAGCGGCATAGGAAAGACAGGGCCCCTAGGTAGAGGGCTCCGCCTGTGCTTGTAGAACGAGGGTTACAACACCTAACCTTCGTTCTATTTCACACAGGCTCAGCCCTCTGCTGGACTCTATGGGTACAGTGGGTGGAGCCCCGATGCATGCACGCCCTGTCGCCTCACAATATCGACCCATCACACTGCTCCTGATCGGCCTTTGGTTGACAGCCACCACACCGTACTTCTTACCCTCCGGTTGTGACCATGGAGAAGTCGGGCCATAGCTTACCTGTCTGGGTACAGCCTAATTGGCCTGGATAAGCCCCTAGCTCACCCCTGCAGGTGTTGGAGCAAGTGATAAAACACATTGCACACCACCTTTCCCGGGTCCCAAAGGGACTTGGCAAAAAGTAAGTGTATTATGTTAAACAAAAAGGGGGGTCAGATACTCTCACTGACCCACACTCCTCCCCTTTTCACCAGTCCTGTGTCACGCCCGTAAGCACAGCGGATGAAAAGCGGATGTCCAAGAGATACAGCCACCCCACGTGTAGAGTGTGCATTGACACCAGGGGGGAGGGCTCTCCCCCCCTGCCTATAGGCATGTGAGATTCACTCACAAAGTCATCCTGCTAGGCGTTTCTTGGACAGAACTTTACCAGCGACACCATCCCCCAAGTACACAAACAGCTGTTCAGTGCGCCTAATAGCAGCTGTGCGCTCTACATAGCATGCCAACGCACAAACTGGGAAGAGGAGATGCAATTTTGCCTCCCTGTCCCCTGCATGGGGTGGAAGGCTAAAGCCGTCTAGTTGAATAACCCTCGACCTGAAAGCACTCCTTAGGTTCTTGGAACAAAGGAGTGGTTCGGTCTGAGTGTCACTCCGCTGCGGTCACCACGAATCAAAAGGCAGCTCGGGTCCCCGATAGAGTGGTGAGTTTGCATACTCTCCTGGCAGAAGTCAATGCCAGTAGCAAAGCTGTTTTCAATGACAACGCTTTTAGAGAGGAGCGCTCGAGAGCAGTGTTAATTTTGGCAGCTATTTTAGATTTAGTATTAGTCTTTGGACGAAAATGGTTATTAGTTTTAGTCACATTTTAGTCCTTTTTATCCTTCATAGTTTTAGTCAAGTTTTAGTCGACGACAACTCAAAACGTTTTATTCCAGTTTTAGTCAACTTTAAGTCAAAATGTTTTTCTCTCTATAAACTAATTCAGTTAGGCAAATACAGGTATCTGAAATTGGAATCAAGGTGACAGTTTTAAGAGTTGAAATTCGTAAAGCAACATTTCACTCTCTTAACACTTTGTGTTATATCTGGTGTTCTGCTATAAGGGACATTCAGAGGCAGAGCGCCTATCTCTTTAAGAGTCAGAGAGGGGCGTGGCGCTGCATGTGTGTGCATGGTAGAGCGAGCGAGAGTGAGCAAACGTGTATGTGTCTGGAGAAGTGAACGGAACAGCAACAACAAAACATATGTGTAACAGGTTTTAATACATACAACAGCCTCCAAAAGAAGAGCTTGCCTGTCTACCTTATTTGGACAAAGTGGGTTATTGAACCCGAAGCCGGAAGGGGAAAATAAAATATCCTGCATTTTGAATGTCCGACAGTCCACCATTAACACTTTACTCCCGTCTCGTCTCGTCAACGAAAAACAAAATTAGATTTCATCATAGTTTTTATTATCAAAAATCTATTTTTAGCTCGTCATTGTCTCGTCTTAGTCATTTAAAAAAGGTTGTTGACGAACATTTTTCATCATAGTTCGTTGACGAAATTAACACTGCTTGAGAGGTCCAAATGGTGCTGCAACCAAAACCTCGAGCACCAATGGCAGTTCCCATTGCAGGGTGGAGACATGCACCACCGGGCATTGTCTCCTGACCCCCTGCAAAAAAAACGTTTCATAAGCGGTTGTCGCCAAATCTCTCATGGCAGGACAAGATGGCTGCTGTGGCATGAGCAAGCCCCCTGTCCACCAGTAGCTGTAAATAAGATAGAATAGAGCCCAATGTACAGGACAGAGGCTCTAGACTCCTTTCCTCGCACCAACGCTGGAACCCCAACCACTATGTCCTGTAACAGGCTGTGGTGGATCCTGCTCTTGGATGTTCTGTATAGCATTACCAGACAATCCAACCATTCTCAGCTTGTCCCTCTCAGGAGCCAAACCTAGAGAGGTTGGCCCAGAGTGGGTAACGCTCCTACTGCCCCTGCTTCTTGCGACCGCGCTCCCCAGAACTGAGGAACGGTCCAGGGCTGAACCACCATCATTTGTGTCATTTCTGCGCACCACGGTGCAGAGCAGTGACCTGGTGCTACCAGAACGACTGACAGCTGTTCTCGTCTTACCCTCTCCAGGAGTGGGGGGATGAGACGCAGCGGTGGAAAGGGGTAGAGCCGCTTCCTTGGCCATGGCTCGTGTGGAACCACATCCACCCCAAGGGTGGATTGTCCTGCAGAGCCAGGGAAAACCATAGGGGGCAGCTGGGTGTTTGCGCCAGTTGGCGAAAAGGTCCACCTCCACTTTTCCAAACTGGGCCCAGATCTGTCTCACCACATCCGTGTGAAGCCCATTCGTCTGGCAGGGGCCCGTCTCTTCACATTAGGGCAGCCCCCTGTTCTCCAGTCCCAGAATGTGGAAGGCCTCCCAAGTAAACACAATCTCTGAGAGGCCCACAACCACAGGTTCTCCACCGTGCTCAACAAGGCGGCGGAGCGGACTCCACGGGGGTCGGGCGGGCGTGGTGGATGGTCAGCAGGCGTTGTTCGCTTTTCCTGAAACGAAGGCTGGCAAACCACCTCTGCAGGCGACACAACTGCAGTAGCCCCAGCGGTACCACGTGGTGAGCGGCCGCCATGAGACCCAGGTCTGCATGATGGTCAGAGCTGTCACCTTCGCCCCCTGTCTGCAGACTGCCTGAAGCAGGGATGTCTGTCTGTTTTCTGACAGAGTGGCACATAGCCTGCCTGCATCGAGCAAAATCCCTTAATACTCCATCTGCTGTTGAGGTATGGGACTGCTCTTCTTACAATTGATCGTGACCCCGACTTGGTTAGGTGCAGGATCAATTGGGCTGTGCAGAACATTGCCCGATCCCTGAACTTGGCCATGACTATGAGGTCATCGAGATAAAAGAACACTCTCAGGCCATGGTCCCAAAGCGGCTGAAGCTCTTAGTCCACAGTGCATGGGGACAGGTTGTAGCCGACAGTAACCTGTTGTACTCGTAGGCTATCCCCCGGGAAGGCAAAACGCAAATAGTTTCTGTGCTTTGGAGCATTTTTGACATGAAAGTAAGCATCCTTTAAGTTGATGGTTGTGAACCAACTGCCCGGCCGCCCCAGTTCCAGTAACCGTTCTATGGTTAACATGTGAGATTTTATGCGGGCAATGCACTGATTCAGGATGCGAAGATCCAGAATGGGCCTGAGTTCTCCTGTCTTCTTGGGAACCCTGAGAGTGCACGACAGACACAGCATGTTTTTTCCACAGGGCCTGGGTTTCTGTTGAAAGGGAACCTATCTCCTCCTGGATAGATTAGATTAGTAGATTTGCCTCCCCCTACACCCATGAATGGAGGAGGGACGCTGCAGAACTGGAGCGTTTTATCTTTAGTAATCCAGTCTCAGTGTCCACAGCTAGTACACAGCTGTGGACACTGAGACTTCCCCACAACACTGTTAGGGGACGGGCAAGCAGTTGTGGAGCAGCAGCTAAGAAGCTGTTGGTCCTCTCCACCGCCAAATCATCCAAAAAAGGAAGATGGCCCATGGGGGACTGACATGGAAGGGGCCGAGCCTCCGCGGAGGTCTTTGAACGCTCAGGTGAACGCGCCCAACCGCTGCCTCCTTTACTGGAGTTATAGTGTGGCTGCGAGTGAGTGTTTTACAATGGGTGCCCAGTTAATGTCATATGAAATGGTTCTTGCCGAGTTCATGAGATGTCATGGGAAAGTATGGGATTGTGGAGGGAACGGAATCTTGCTCTTGATAAATGCAATTTGTTTTTAATCACAATATTATCATGGCAATCACACTCATACACACAATCACCATAGAGCAGGGGCGGGCAAACTTTTTGGCTCAGGGGCCACATTGACTTTTAAAATTTGACAGACGGGCCGGATCAGCACAAGATGCATACATATCAAACATAAACAGAAAAAAAGCATTACAGTGTTAATACACCTACCTTTTAGTGGGAACAGTGTTGTTGATCACCCATTTTTGCCAGTCCATCGAAGTCTGGTGTTAGTTTTGTTGTGGCAATTCTCAGAACAGATCTGAGTTGTTCATCACTCAACTGGGATCTGTGGGGTGCTTTGTTCATCACACTAAAAGTCTGTTTACACACGTACGTAAAGCCAAACAACACCAGCATCCTCTGTGCCATCTTCTGGGTGTTTGGAAATTCGGCTGCGCTTAATGAAGCATAAAAGTCATCCAGTTTAAGAGAGTTGAACTTCTCCTTTTAGATGGTGTCACATTGGAGATCAATTAGTTCCAACTGCAACCCCTGTGGCGCCGTTTCAGGGTCTTGTGAGAAGGGACATCTGATTCCAAAATCAGAGAACCGACGGCAGAATTCTTCATGCAGGTCATCCAGTGATTTCCTGTATTTTTTCACATGTTGCGGGGCCTCTTTCAACTTAGCCAGTGTGGGGAAATGAGTGAATGACTTGTCTGACATTTGCTTTGAGAATAAAGCTAGCTTGGTTTTGAAAGTTCTGACGTTTGAATGCATTTCATGCACAAACTGGTCTTTCCCTTGTAGCTTCACATTCAGCTAATTCATGTGTGTCAGTATGTCAACAGCAAAAGCTAAATCACAAAGCCAATCTGTGTCACAGCTCAGGAAAATTGTCAGCGTTCTCAAGTAGCTCCAAAAATGAGATAATCTCCTGTTAGAGCTCCCACACTCGTTGACATACTTTCCCCAAACTTAACCAGCGGACATTAGAATGGTAAAGCAAGTCTCTGTGATCAGCCTCAGTTTCTTCAAGAAACTTATTAAACTGACGATGGTGAAGTCCCCTGGCTCAAATAAAGTTAACGAGTTTTACAACTGGCTTCACTATGTGGTCAAGCTGCAATACGGATTTACACAGTGCTTCCTGGTGAATTATGCAGTGTAGGAAAATTACCTCCTGCTCAGGGTTGTCCTCTTTTACCCTCTCCTGGATTCTTTTGAGCAGCCCGACGTTTTTTCCCGTCTGATTTGGCGCTCCATCTGTGGTAACGTTGGCAAGCGTACTCTAAGGAAGCTTGTGCCTCTTGATGACCGCCAACACGTTGTCATACAAGTCCTCTCCCCGTGTTTTTCCTTTTAGGGATTCCATGGCCAAAAACCCTTCCGTTATCTCAAAATTGTGATTAATCCCTCTGATAAAACTTGAAAGCTGAGCTGTGTCCTTTATGTCTTTACTTTCGTCCAGTGCCAAAGAATATAATGTAAATGACTGCGCTTTAGCTTGCTAGCTAAGTCTTCCTCAATTATTTCAACACGGTGAGTCACTGTCCTGCGTGATAAGCTAATTTTTTCAAATTTGTTCTTGCTCTCAGGACACAAGATACCTGCTGTCTCTACCATGCACTCTTTGAGAAAGCCTTGCTTGCTTTTGCCAATTTGAATGTCGTCCTTGATTCTTGGATGGCAGTCTGTCGGATAAAGGTGTTTTGCTGAGCCTGCAAGCTAGCTGTCAACCTCTGAACGGTAGGCGTCCATTCTTGAGTTGACTGGTTGTTAGCGTAATTAGCATGCTTGGTGGAAAAGTGACGGCTGATGTTGTATTCCTTTAAAACTGCAATGGTTTCTTGGCAAATAAGACATACAGCCTTGGACCGGACTTCAGCAAAAAAGTATTTAGTTGTCCATTCCTTATTAAACACACTGCACTCACTGTCGACTTTTCTTTTCGTTGGCCCACTCATGTTGCAGATGGGTTCAGAGCAGTAGCAGAGTAATAACAGAGTAGCTCGGGCTCCGCAAAATCAAGTCACTGTGCCTAATGCGCCACCTGATGAAATGCCAGGTATTACAGGTCAAGGTCAAATGAATGCAGTCATAATTATAAATTCTGTACCAATCTTCGGAGGGCCGGATGTGGCCCGCGGGCCGTTGTTTGCCCACCCCTGCACTAGTCCCTCAAAATGCAATGCGATGCAAGGGTAGTTTTATTTCTAACATTAATGTATTTGCCTGTGGTATACTGTGGAATGGATACGACTGTTTTCATTGGCAGGTTGGCAGAAACCGTTGACTTGCGCTAGCCTAGCACCAGTGAACTCTGAAACTAGAAGGACTGGATGAAACGTGTTGAAAACGGTCTCCACTGATAAATAGCACACTGGTTAACTTGGAAATTAGGTCCTATGTCCAAAATTCTGAACTACGCCTTTAACACTAATAAATAAAGATTTATGCAGAAGTATGCGTAATGAAGCGCTACTGTTTTGACAAGCACACAGAAAATTACTACTTTCCAGCAGCAGCTGATGTTAGGGAAAAGTGCTGTACCACAACAGCAATACATGTGAAACCTGGAATGTAATTAAAACCATGGTATAACATGCAAAACCCATTTGTTCACATGTAAATCCCATGGAATTACTTAGGAAACCCATAATATTATATGCGAAGCCCATTATATAGCTTGTGAACCCCATGGAATTTACAAGGGATAACCTGTAACTTCATGTAAAGTTCAGGTAAAATCAAATGTATGTACAATTAAATACAATGTGTTGAGCTCATAGGACTGGAATTTACAATCCCTTGTAATAATTGACAACTTCTTGAGTTCTAGAGTGGATGAAGGGGTAATAACATCATTGGGGTCATCCGGTGGGCACCCTCCTTCCTTACTGTTTTGTTGAAAGGCCCACGACACCTCCAGAGGGCTCAACAGCTACACCTGATGTCCCAGGTGAGCCCCCCTCCGTTTGTTACCTTGGAGCCAAGATGGAATCTCTCCTTTTCAGCCACAGCCAGTTGCTACTTCAGTCAGCAGTTTCTCCCAGTGACTTGATGGCCTGTCGGAGTTTCCTGCCCTCGGACACCCATGCTTTTAAGAATCCTGGTGGTTGATCTGGCTACAAAGCCTCCACAGCGAGCTGATTCAGATTTGCTGTCCTTATGACGTTAGAAGGAAAATGTGGGCTGGCTTTACATGGAACTCCTGGCAACGTCCCACCTATGTGACACATCCCAACCTATCGTCTGCCATATACAGTGTTTGTTGTTATACAATGCCCGGCCAAAAAAAAGGTCACCACCTGGATTTAACTAAGCAAATAGGTAAGAGCCTCCAATAGGATAATTACTGCATGGGTGATTATGTTTCAGCTGGCAACAAGTTATTGAACCCTGAACTGATGCAATGAGTAGCTTCTCATTTGTTAAACAGTCATGTTGAAAGACATATCCTGTGGTCGTGGAAAATATGTTAATCTGTTTCAGAAGGGTCAAATTATTGGCATGCATCAAGCAGAGAAAACATCTAAGGAGATTGCTGAAACTACTAAAATGGGGTTAAGAACTGTCCAACGCATTATTAAAAACTGGAAGGAAGTGGGGAAACATCAACGTGGTCTGATGAGTCCAGATTTACCCTGTTCCAGAGTGATGGGCGCATCAGGGTAAGAAGAGAGGCGGCTGAAGTGATGCACCCATCATGCCTAGTGCCTACTGTACAAGCCTGTGGGGGCAGTGCTATGATCTGGGGTTGCTACAGTTGGTCTGGTCTAGGTTCAGCAACGTGCCCAAAGAATGAGGTCAGCTGATTACCTGAATATACGGAATGACCAGGTGATTTTTTCTTCCCTGATGGCACGGGCATGTTCCAAGATGACAATGCCAGGATCCACCGGGCTCACATTGTGAAAGAGTGGTTCAGGGAGCATGAGACACCATTTCACACATGGATTGGGCCCCACAGAGTCCAGACCTGAACCCGATTGAGAATCTTTGGGATGTGCTGGCGAAAAATTAATGCAAGACAGAAATAAATGTTTTTTGTGACATTGCAGAAGCTTGTGGAAACGATGCCCCGGCAAATGCTAGCTGTAATCAAAGGTAGAGGCGGTCCAACGAATATTAGAGTGTGACCTTTTTTTTGGCCAGGCTGTTTATATATATAATACATATAATGTCACTGTTCTAATGGTAAATACTGGTGAAAGAAAAAAAGCTATGAGTCGTATCAGAAACAATGCGCCACGTGTTTTGAAAGTATTATGGTCTGTGTTTACATTAGCATGCATCTGAGAGCTAACGCTGTGCTGGAGAGACTCTGTGTAATATAAAGGTCCTGCCCTTGTGGTATACCCGCCAGAGAGAAACGTTTGAGCTCCATACTGTTTCAGAAATAATGCTGGGTGTGGTTTGGAACATAATATGGCGTTTAATCACGGCAGCGTTTAGTTGAGTTTCTCCCGGTAGAAAACTCTCTTCAGAGGAGAGATCATGACGCTCCAAAGGGGCGTGGTCAGCAGCAGCTAGTTCATTTAAAGCTACAGTCACAGAATCAGCACTTCAGGAACAGGGCTGAATTAGAGGGGGATGAGGTATGCTACAATGGGGATCTGTTTGGTTTTTTGAGCAAAACACTTCACAGACATGTTTTGTATAGATATGGCCCTACAATATATTGTTCAAATATAGCATAATAGGAGACCTTTAAACGTTTCCGTTCATATGCTTCATCGACTGCATGGTATAGTTAATTTGAAGATTCAAAGGACTTTTGTGACCACAAATCTAACATTGCATTGCAACAGTCATGTCATTTTTACATAGAAATTGGAAATTGAAGGGCCTCTGCCCAAGTGATAGAAATTAGTTTGTTTTTTTTAAACATTCAAAACATTCCAAAATAAAAAAAAATAATAGAAAAACAAATGGATTGGGCAAAAATGCAACTTATTCGTAGAATTATTATAATAATTTGTTTAACTCTGTATGAAATAGTGTGATGGGTGTGGCTTTCTGAAGGTTATATAGACTTGCTACATTAATGTTTGATTTGAATGTTGCAATTCTTTACAGAATAAGCGGCGTAACTTTGAGAACTCTACGATTTCTTTATTTTGTACTTGGTATTTGAAAATGGTAGTTGAAAATGCCATGTGGTGAAACATTTTATCCACATGTGCTCTACATGGTGTCACATAACATAACCTGTGTTACCATGTCGTGTACATGAGTTCTTCATGATAAACCACATGTTGCCCACATGGGCAACACATGGGAAATTCATGTGTTTTTACTGTAAGGGTCTGCCTGAATCTACAATGACTTTGGCGGGCATGTCTCAGTGGTGGCTCATGTCATTGGTGTCTATATGCAATTTTCTAATGAAGATGGTATGTGTTTTGGAAATAACAATATGTGCCACAGATCAGAGTTTGTGTCATCAACGGTGAAGTTCTAGGTCTTGGTGTCAGAGCAGATCTGTATTCACTGCCACATGGTTCCTGCAGGACGGATCTGCCGCAGTGCTGCCCTGCTTCTCTCTGTGAAGGCTGACAAACCCGGGACATTTATTGAACTAGATGTAAAAGGGAAATCAAAGAAAACAGTGTTGTGGTGTTTTAGTGGCCCGGACAACTGAGCCCTCTCTGCTGATGGTTCTCCATTTAAGCAGCAAAAGCCGGCAGCGGTCCAGATACCCCCCCCTCTCATGCCAACTCCTCTCTCTCTTTCCCAATATCTCTCTGCCAACCTTGACGCCAGCCTGCCTGCCTGTCAGGGCCAATGCTTCAGGCCGTCATTAACAGGCCAAGCACAACTATTCAGACGTGCCTCAATGATTAGAGTCGCTAACGATGGTCTTCAGGCCGGTTCCACTCATCCTACACTAATGACAGCTACGTTATTATTTCCTCTGGGACTGTCAGGGAGGTTATTGACTGCTAGTGATTCAGACCAAGTGGAAGGTAAGTTAACCAAGTGCTGAAACTCGGGGATCTTGTGAAATTTCTGGACACAGCTAGAAAAACTTGAGGACATCCTGTATGAAAAGAAGAGTGGACAAAAATTGTGTAATCTTTCACGCCGGCCTGACTTTTTTGAGAGAAAAAGTCCATGTCGAACAATCTAATCCAAGTCCTAAATTTATATACTTTTTTTACACTTGCACATAGACATGTGTATATCTCTTCATATTCATAATTATCTTCTCTGATATATGCACAAATGTAAACTCAAGAAATCCGTGTTTTGCCTTTTCCTGTTGTTGTTATTTGTATTCTTATTCTCCTTTATAAACTCTTGTCCTCTCCTGTTTCTCTCTTATTCTGATGCTGCTCTGACACATGCATTTCCCTGGTGATCAGTGACCTTATCTTTTGCCTTATTTGCTGTGCCTTTATTCTTGCATTAAACTAACTTCTCAAAACATTACGTACAAAACTCTAAATATTTAGTTTGTTGTTGATAACAGATATAGTTTTTCTAATTCATACAACCAACTTCTCCTACAATATTTGCTGCATCCCATGCCTAATGTGACTGGATCATGAGCTTCCTAACGGGCAGATCCCAGGCAGTGCGGATGGGGAACATCACATCCTCCACCTTGACCCTCAACACCGGAGCCCCTCAGGGTTGTGTACTCAGCCCTCTCCTCTACTCCCTGTTCACACACGACTGCGTGGCCACACACAGCTCCAACACCATCATCAAGTTTGCTGACGACACGAGCGTCATCGGCCTGATCACAGACGGCAACGAGACGGCGTACAGAGAGGAGGTCAGAGCCCTGACATCTTGGTGCCAGGACAACAACCTCCATCTCAACGTCAGCAAAACAAAGGAGCTGATTGTGGACTACAGGAAGAGGCAGAGAGAGGCACACACACCCATCACCATCGACGGGACTCCTGTGGAGAGAGTCAGCAGCTTCAGGTTCCTCGGGGTAAACATCAGTGAGGACCTGACATGGACACATCACACCAGGGTCATATCCAAGACGGCTCGACAGCGGCTGTTCTTCCTCCGTAGGCTGCGGAAGTTCAACATGGACTCCAGGATACTCTGCAACTTCTATAGGTGCACCATCGAGAGTATCCTGACTGGCTGCATCACCGCCTGGTATGGCAGTTGCACCGCCCTCAACCGTAAGACTCTACAGAGGGTGGTGAAAACTGCTCAGCACATCACCAGGACAGAGCTGCCATCCATGGAGGACCTCTACACCCAGCAGTGTTGGAAGAAGGCCGGTAGGATATTAAAGGACCCCCATCACCCCAGCAACAATCTGTTCTGTCTGCTGCCGTCTGGCAGACGGTACCGTAGCATCCGGACCAAGACCACCAGACTCAGGGACAGTTTTATTCCACAGGCTATAAGACTGCTGAGCTCCTGAGCTCTGTGAATGTCTACTCACATCTGTTTATAGTACACACATACATATATATATATATATATATATATATATATATTATACACATCTGCCATACATATCTGTTTATAGTACACATATCTATATATTATACATATCTGCCATATACATCTGTTATACGTAATATATGCATCTGTCCATACCTCCTCATTCAACAGTGTAAAGTATTTAAATACTTTCAATGTATTCCACATATGTATATATTTCACATCCTTAAATCTTTATTGTTGTTATTGTAAATATTCTTCTCTCTTTTTGCACTATTTTATTTATCTTATTTGCACCATGTATGTTGAGTTGTTCGAGGAGCATGGGATATAAGATTTTCATTGCCAACATATACGTTGTATCTGCTGTGCATATGACAAATAAAACCTTGAAACCTTGAAACCTAATGATTCATTAAACTATAAAAGGTTTTGTTTTGTTTTGTTTTGTACTGAACTACCGTTTTTGGGATTTGATGTTATTTTGTTGCAACTTTTTTTCTGATCACTTCACAGAATTACCAAAACATAAAAAGTGTATTATAGTGTGACAAACTGTCAGGGAGACACCATTGAAATTCACGAAAAGTAAAGTAAGCAGCAAAGACCTGTCTGAGGAACATTTCTGGGCAAACATGGTAACATTTGGACCTGTGCTCACACAACAACAAACAACTTTTCATTAATTACATTTTTTCATTTCATTACAATCTACAAACAAGGATGACTTGGAATGAAATGTCTAAAGTTATGCATTCTATGCCACGCTTTGCAATCGAGTTTTGATTTTCCACGGAACAGTTTATATTTCACACCTCATGAGACAAATGATCGAAGAAAAACTGTATGAAAATGGACAACGTTTAAGTGTGCAGAAAAATGAACAGTGTATACTAACAAAAAAGCTACTTTCCCCATGTCACATGTCTAATAACACCCTTGTGTGTGTATACTATATCTGCCGGCCATAAAACAGCTTCATAGGAACTGTCGTCCTTCCTTTTACTGATGAACATCATGTACATTTTCTGACTCATTCCATTGGGCTGAATGGTACTCCCCCACGTGATCCCAAAGATCATAAGGTGGCTCTACCTACTTTCCTCCTACGTAACAAACCACACCATGGATCCGCTAAGTAAAACCCATTGGAACCTACCAGGGAAAAATAAAGCTAAATCTAAAAGCCAAAAGCAACATGTCACTTGTAAGTGTACTGTAATGCAAACTAACTGAGCCACAGCCCCCCAACACCCAATTAACACCAGACTGGCAGAAACTCCGTCAACCCCAACAGACACAACCAACCATAGTGTGATTGCCCTGCAAATTTATTTATTTTATTTTGCCTCCGACTTGAGTTTACCAGAACAAAACATTTCAAACAAATTACCATATTTACAGCTTTTCACAAATTATTAATTTTATTACCTGAGTTGATGAGAACCCATTTTGTCAAGAACTGGCTCACGGTTCAGACAAAAAGAAGTCAGAGGTATAAACATATGCAAGGTGGGATCAAGTCTTTACCCTGCCGCCAGCCATAGGGGGGAGAAAGAGAGGAAGTCTGTGTGCGGTCGCACGCTCCTCCTGGTCGACAAGTGTCCAAATAGCCTGCCAGGTGAGGGACACAGAAAACCAAGACACAAGCACCACACTCCAGTTATAGTTATGAGACGCAACACTACAAATAATATTGCATTATTAACATGCAAAAACTGCCTTTCTGGCTGACCTTTGTGACACACACACACACACACACATACACACACACTGTGACGACCCCTACTTTACTCCTCCCTGTAGTGTGTATACCTTTAATGATTGATTCATTAATTGCGTGTACCTGGTCGCTGCACTCCTGGGGATCAAAGGCCCAGTCCAGTGTCTTCGCCGGGGCTTTCTTTCGGCTGGCCTACTCCTTCCTGAGAGCAGTTACCTGTTTGACCTTTGTTTGGCAGCGTCTTTGTTTTGGCATACAACACTTGGCACTACATCATGCTCACACATCCACACCTACCCTACTGATATTACTGACTCATTTATTTATTTACTATTAGTTATAATAAATGCATTTAATTTACCCCTACTTCGTGTCTTTTTCCATTCTTAAGTCAGTCCAAGAGCCAGACCATGACACACACACACACACAAAATCATGCAATGTGATGGGCATGGTGGCAGCGCTAGGCTTGCACCAACCAGCCAACAAGGGGTAAGGGCGGTGACTGGGGTTTGGGCGAGGTAGTGTTGGGTAGGTGTGTGTGTGTGACAAGGGGATTGGGCGGTGTGCAGAATGAGAGGGGTTCAGGAAGAGGCGGGTGTCATGGCAGCTGGGGTGGATGAGTTTGGTCATCCACTGGGAGAAGCACCACCAGCCTTCTCATGTCTCTTCTGATAACTGCCTTGGGCAGTGAAGAACTCTTCTTTCGGCCACCCGCCAGGGAAACAGGAAGGCCAGCACAAGTTGCGATGTCGGCATCCCTGACGATCCTTTTACTGTCAGGGTAGACTGTCAGAATCCAGCCCAGACAAAACTGACCTCTCAAAGCGTTTGGGTCAGCAATCCAGACGAGGTCGCCGACTTTGACGTTCCTCTCTGTCCGGTGCCACTTGTGTCAAACGAACAGATTTGGGCCAGCTAGTTCCGTCTACTTTGCCCAGAACCGGTTCACTCCAATTTGAATAGCCCTTAGTCGACGCCAGGGATGGGTCTCTAGGTCAAGCCCGCTGGTGTCTCCTCCAAGCGATGCTCGACCCAGTAATAGGGAGTTGGGTGTTAGATACTCGACCGAGTCTTCCTGTTCTTGAGCTCTGGCATCGATTGGGCATTCGTTTGTCAGGTTGGCTGCCTGATAGAACAGAGTCTGGAGTTCTCCCCATGTGAGAGACCCTGTGGCTCCTCCGAGGCTCGTGAGCGCCCTCTTCAAAAGCTTTACAGCAGCCTCCGCAGCTCCATACCTGTGGGGTGCATCTGCAGGGTGAGTCTCCCACTTCCACTCGGTCCCGTTCTTGGCGGCTACATATTCCATGGACGCAGCCTGCAGGCAAGCCAGATGTTTAAGCAGCTCACGCAGAGCCGGCTTGGCGCCAACAAAGTTAGTGCCTCTATCGGACCATAGTTTCCTTGGATGCCCCCTCAGAGCAACAAAAGTTTCTGCCGACTGGTTATCGGTGAGGTCCGCATGGACGGCTCTCGATGCCATACAACAGTAGAAAATGCCCCACACCCTCTTGCTTGTCCTTGTTTTAACAGCGTCTTTCACCTCGAAGGGGCCAAAAAGATCGAGGGTTGTATACTCGAATGGGCTTGCTCTTTTGGTACGTTCTTGAGGGAGATCACTCATTATTTGCCGGCACATCTTGGCTCTTTGCTTTCTGTAGGTGACACAGTTGTTCAGCACCTTCTTAACTGTTTTTCGTCCCTGCACGATCCAGGCTTTCCTTCTTGTCCGTAGAAGGGTAGAGGCGACACCTTCATGGTTTTCTTCATGTGCCTACCTAGCCAGTAGGGTTGCTAGCCACAACTGGCATGGGATTAGCGGTACAGCCACTCTGTCTTCAGCCCAGCGTTGGATTCTCCCTCCGCAGAGCAAGAGTCCTGTCTTTTCCTCCTTCTGAACAACCAGGCGGTCCAGGGTTGTGTCGCGGAACTTGACGCCGTCTTGAGCTGCGAGAGCTAGATCTTTGAAAGCTGTTGCTCTTTCTTCCACAGACAGGCATGGTCTTGCCTCCCACTTTGACTGAACTGGGGCCTGGGTGCCAGATTTCCACTGCTCGTCTCATCCAGGTGATGGTCCCGCACAACTGTGCCAGTGAACAGAACCTTCGAGGGTCCACGAGGTGCACAAGCGCAACACTGGTTGGGCCCGACCATTTACTGGGCTGGGCTCCTGCTGTGAGCAGGGCCGAGAACGCCTTCCTCCGAAGTCCCCCGATCTCTTCAGTAACAGAGGGGGTGAACTTCAAAAATCCAAGGCCTTCCTGCCAGACTGATCCCTCGGCAAGCTCCTCAGGGGATGCTCCCCTTGTGATGATGTCGGCGATATTCTCTCGTCCTTCAACCCACCTCCAGCTATCCACTGGTCCGGCCTTTTGGATTTCTCTAATCCGGTTTGCAAAACATGTCTGATAGCCATAGCTATCCTTCTGGATGGCTCCCAGGATTGTCTGACTATCGACAAAATGGGTCCACCAATCGACCTTGATGTAGCAGTGCTTCTCGAAGTATGTCTTCATGCGGGTTGCAAAGACAGCCCCGCACAGCTCTGCTTTAATGACATCACCTTTCTGGTCTAGAGGGGTGAGCTTGGCCTTTGATTCGACCAGCATCACTATGACTCCATCTTGTTCCGTCACCCACCGAAGGTAAAGAACGACTCCGTAGGAAGCTTCACTGCCATCGGAAAACATGATCCCCATCGGGCGGCCTATGGCTCCATGGGGTGTTAGGTTCGTATCGAATCTGACTTGGCCAACCCTCACATACTGCTCAAAGAGTTTTATTTCAGCCTCTCGAAGACGTGGCGAGAGAGGATCATTCTAGGTGTCCTTGGAGGGGCGGTCTCTTCCTGCCTCCTGAAAGGACTCTCCTATGAGCATCACTCCTCGTTGCTTGGCAGGTGAGGCCAGGCCGATGGGATCATAGAACCCTGCGATCTGACTCAGCAGCATGCGCCGGGTGAGAGGGTCAGGGGTGCTGTCTCTGATCTCATCCTCCCGTAGATCCAGCCCGGTTCTCATCTTCCCTCGCCTCGCCAAAGTTCACAGACGTCAGCACATGGAGTTTGTCAGATTCGGGTTCGTATCCCACTCCCAATGCCTTATTCTCTTCGTCCCGCATCTGGTTGGGGAGTATCAGGGTATTGGGCTCCGTTGACCCGACGTTGCTGGGGTCAGTGGGTTTTTCACTCCTCCCACTTTGGCCTGTCAGGACCCAGGGCTTGAGGGAGAAGCCACCTGCATTTAGGATCTACTCCACCCCTTTGGTCATCTTAATCAGGGCTTGGAGGTCATTATGTGACGTCAATATGTCCTCCACGTAGCAGTCCTCTGTCAGGATCTGGCATTCTGCAACAGTGGATGCGAACTGGGGCAGGTTTGCCATCTCCCTCATGGCAACCTGAGCGATGCATCCGGCAGGCTTGTCGCTGATGTTGACCCTGACGACGGCAAACACATCGATTTCATCTTCGGGGTCATCCCTCCAGAGGAATCGATGGAGCTGTACCTCCTCGTCCTTCAGCCACACTGAATTATACATTTTCTTAACATCGCCAAGAGCAGCGTACAATCTGCTCCTGAATCTCAGGAGGGCCTTTGTGCAGGAGGTTGTTCAGGCTCATCCCTTTAAACTCCTGGCTACTGTTCCAGACTATCCTTACTGGCGTCGAGCTAGAATGAGGATTCGGGGCGACCAGATGGCTGATGTACCAGATCGGCCCGTTCAAGCCCTCAATCTCTTCTTTCGTGAGCTCGATGGCTGCTCCTCTTGATATCATCTCGCAGATCTGCTCTCCATATGCCGCTTTCCATACAGGTTCTCTTGCCAGCCGAGCCTCGGGGTTCCGGAAGGTTGCTTCCACTGCTCGGCGGTTATCTGGCAGAATCACTGGGTTGGCCTTCCATGGGTAGGCCGCATCCAAGTGTGGGGCGTGGCTGTGCTTGTCCGCTAGCACATAAGAGAGGCAGTCCTTTATCTTTTCTAAGTCCCTTTCTTCTCAAAATGTCATCTCTTTGCCTCCCGGGGGACACTTGCTGCTTCTGCAGCTCCTGCATTTCGGGTCACACGCTGCTCCAATACCATACCACTTGAACCACTCAAACAGCTCCTTATTCGTGGCAGTGGTGTTGCTGAGGGTCACTTCTTCCATCCTCGTTGGGTCCTCCTCACTCAGGTCTATGGTTTCCACAAGGACCTCCTTGTACACCCTTGAGGATGTTCTCATGGACCTTGCAAAGTGAGTTTCGGACTGGTGCAGCGTTAGGTCGATCAACGTCCAACAGTTTTGCCCAGTGGGCCCTCCCAGAGGACTAGATCTCCCTCCATCTTGAACGGCTGTGGAACTAAGCGACCTTCCCTGTGACTGACCAGAAGATTGCTGTTCTCAGGACGGACCAGCTCTTCGCAGCAACTGCAAAAGATCTTTGCTGACGTCGCTGCGGAGTGACAGTCTGACTTATCTCTGCGATACTCTCCAGGCCAATCTCATCTCAGATGGGCCTTTCTCCTCTGGAGATCCATCTCCCTGAAGGCTTTGCAGGCAAACAGCCTGCCAGCGTGTGTCTCATCGGAACAGGCAGTGCATGAGCCCAAGCGTGGCTTCGACTGAGACCCTCTTTGGCCTGAGGTGGCTTGTCTGCCGGGCCTTTCACTGAGGAGCTCCCCTCTCGAGGGCTTGCCTCCAGCTGATCCAGTTCTTCCAGGATTGCCTCCTGCTTCTTCAGGAAGCGCAGTAAGCAGTCAAAGTGTTTAAGTGGAGCAAAACCATTCGCAGCCTTAGACTTGTGTGCAATCCATTTCTGCTTCAGAGAGCTTGGGAGCTTGCTTTCAAGGGACTGCGCTACCCAACGGTTCTTTATAACATCCTCTTCTCCCAGGATCACAAGGTTGCTAAGGGCCTGCTCAGAGGCCTGGATCAGCTAAATTGCTTTCCTGGGGTTGTTTCCCTTCACAGAAGGTAGGCTTTGAACCTCCTCGGATATCCTCAGGACGATTTTCGCCTTGTTCCCGAAGCAGTTGTCGAGGCGCCTGAACATTTCATCCGCAGACGCGCAGCTGGACAGAACCAAGTCTTTTTTCACCCTGTCACTTAGACTTGCTAGGAGGTGAAACCTTGTAACACCAGCCATCCTCTGTGCGTTTCCCAGCTGTTCCAGCTCTTCCCACTCAGCTTTCCACCGGTAGTAGTCGGTCATGTCTTCAGAGAACGTGGGCAGGCCTGTTCTTTCAAGACTGATCTGTGGTCTGAAGCCGTACGGAAACGCAGGCGCTCCAGTGCTGAGTCCAGGTGTTACACTGGGGACTTGGGGCTGCATGCCAGCTCCGGTGGGCCCCTCACCGGACTCACTGTGCTCTCCATCAGCGCCTGCTTCTCCAACCTCTTGTCTCCCCTGTCAAGCTCTTCTGTCCGCTTCAACTTTTGCCACCACCAGTCACGCAGTATGTTTCCCAGCTTGTATAGCTGCTGCTTGTACACTGCTGTCTTGGCTCCAGAGATTAGACCATCCCATTCAAGCACCTTCCGCTCAAGCATTTTGATCCTCTCCAGCAGGCTCTCTCTCAGGGCTTTACAGTCTTCCTCCGGCAACTCCTTCAAGTCAGTGTTCTCAACCTCGGCACATTTCTCCTCTGCACCGTCGTCGTATAATTTTATGTTGACATAGGCGAATTTGGACCATAACGTCTCCTTAGCGAGCTGGAGTGTATATGTATATGTGGCAAGGCACTTCTCCGTTTTCTCCTCTGCATGAGCCGCTTTTTCTTCTGCCTTTTCTTCCTCATTTTCCACTTCTCCCAGAGCATCAATATATTCGAGACCGGTATCGTGCACCTTTCCAAACTCCACACCAAGTGTTCTGATCTCATCGATAAGCGCCCTTTTTTCTAGGAGATCTACAGTGAGGGACAGCTTCTTGGCTTTCTTGCTGAAAAGGGTTTGTGCTGTTGAGCGCAAAACTACACAAATGATATAAGTCCACAGAAAACACAACAGTATGGGTTTCACCTTTTATTGAGTCTGGGGTCAGATCAAGGTTACATTCTTTAGGACCAAACGTGCATTCTCCCTTGAGTGTTTTGCAATTTAAAGAACATAGATAAAGAGAGAGGTTTCTGATGATCCGGCTGTTGGCAGCTGATGCCTCACATGGAGGAGAAAGAAGTAGAGTGCTTATCCTGCAGTCTTAAGGAAGACTTTAGCCCATTAGACTAATGCACCAGCACTCACATTGAATTGGCTTAGTTGAATCAAAATATCATCATGCTTCTTTTTGTTCTGAGTTTGTATTTTAATGGTTTGCTTACTGTGATAGAATTCTCAGCAAAATACATTTCATTTAGTGTAATGAATTGTAACAGCACCTCTGTCTGAGCCAGTAAGCATTTCATTTTCCTGGCTGCGAGGAGCCGCATTTGGAAATTGATGATTTCTTCCAGAAACTGCTTAAAACACAATGCTTGAAAATATATCAATAACACTTACATTAGGCTGTATAAAAAATGTCCAGTTATTATTATTAGTTAATGGTTATTGAGTCCTATCCTTTAAAGTCAACCAGCTCACCAGTTAAGTATTCAGTAGAGCTGTAACGAAGCTCCTCTTGTTTCTTCCCCAATATAAAAATAAGCATCCTGTTTCTGATTTCAAGCCTATGGGAGAGTTTTCACCAATGTACAAAACAAGCATGTTTGGCCCTTAATGAAAAAAGTTAAACTGCAATGAGTGGTCCAATAAAAAGAACCAGGTATTCCTGAGTACCGCTCTGTAATTAATCCCTGAATCAATTTTATTACACCCAACAGTTTTATGATGCAGTTCACCAATGAAAGCACAGCAAAGTAACTCTTGTCTCACTTGGTGTTTGAAAAAGGCTGGAGATTTCTTTGCAGGACAATTCACACCATCAGTGCCAGATACAAATGGTTTCAGAAATTTGGTGAAAAATAATAAAATCCTTCTGGACAGCAGATGTGTGTAGGTTTAACCAATGAGCAACACTGGCTGCAACAAAATAAAGCAAACATGTCCAGTTAAAACTCTTCATAAACCTTCCCGCTGAAGTTCTGTCTCATGAGACAATGATGTGATGACCATGTGAAGATGTATCACCCTAACAAGCCCTACATAGGGACTTACATACATCGTCAGAGTCTGGATAGCTATGCTTATAAGTATTTAGTAAACGGTCACCAGGATGTTGCTGATGGGTCTCTCTGCTCCATCATTAAGGTCTTGTGCAGGGAACAGAAAACTCAACAGAATAAAGAGGCATAAGGAGTATTTGTTGTTTTGTAAAGTTCACAAATCATCACATGTGCTTTCTATGCACGTTTTGAGCCAGGCTGTGGAGGTACTGAAGGCCCAGGACCCCTACCCTTTTGTTTTAAACAGGGCAGATGTGTGCAGAACCTTTAAAAGGGTTACAAAGACATCTTCAACAGGTCACTGCTGCACTCCGTAGTCCCCACATGTTTCAAACACTCCACCATCGCTCCTGTCCCAAAAATGCCTCAATGACTATCGCCGAGTGGCACTCACATCCATCATAATGGAGTGCTTTGAGAGGTTAGTCATTTATCACCTCCTCCCTCCCTGACTCTCTGGACCCCCTGCAGTTTGCCTACAGAGCAAACAGTTCCACAGACGACGCCATCTCACCCTCCACACTGCCCTCTCCCTCCTGGACTAGTGGAACACATATGTGAGAATGCTGTTCATTGACTACAGTTCAGCATTCAACACCATTGTGCCCTCCAAGCTTGTCATCAAGCTCAGGGACCTCGGGTTCAACAGCCCCCTCTGTGACTGGATCCTGAAATTCCTGACGGACAGACCCCAGGCAGTGCGGATGGGAAACATCACATGCTCCACCCTGATCCTAAAAACCGGAGCCCCTCAAGGCTGTGTGCTCCGCCCTCTCCTCTACTCCCTGTTCACAGAATTATGTCATCATTCTGAAAAAATATCTTGGTGTTAGTTACCCTGAATACATAATGTCTTGATGGAGGTTGCAGTATCATTTGTTAATGCAAATGAGTGGTGTGCACACTCCTGATCTTCTTTTTCATCAGGACAAAAGATAACCTCTGTGCTGACTGCAAGAATCCAACTAGACCTACACTTGGTGACTTATTATGATCACCAGTGGATGTTATTAATGTGCGTCTGCCTTGGGGAAACTACAGTTTTCTGTACAGTGGAACACTATAATCACATCTAGACACCTTGCACCATCCTCTTATGGTGTTTTTTTATGCAGGCTTTATAAACATCGACAACAGTGAAACATCAATTGTTCATGGGAATTTAAATTAAAAAATGTTTTTAAGTGAAACTTAATGATTGCTCACACTCATTCTCACCCACCCAATAATAATCCACATGAATCTCAAGGCACATTTATATGTATATATTTTTTTTGGGGGGGGGGCAAGCAGTGCTTTTAATATAGTACAGATGAGAAGTAGGGAGACAGAGGGGAAGACGCGCGGCAAAGGGACTCAGGCCGGATTCGAACCTGGGTCCACCGCATGGGGACCAAACCCCCTCCCTGCCGCCTGTGAGTCGAGCGCAATCTTGGTTGTGACAGCCAATCGCATTGCTGTCTGTAACCAAGATTCAACCGAGAATTCAGAGCTCTGGCCAATCAGCGCTCGTATTGTAACGAAGATTCAACCAAGAATTGACCAATCGGCGTCAAGATAAACAAACGTTTAAAAAACAAATAACTACCACGACAGAGTTGTAGCTTTGCGGCGTCTCAGTATGACGTGCATACTCGGATGCCTGCTAGTGAGAGAATCACTTTTTCCCAACTCTGCGAAAGTAAATACATCTTTTAAACACATTGTCAATGCTTATAAACTGTTTTATTATATATATATATATATATCTATATATATATATATAGATATGTTTTAAGTAAAGAACATGTTGCTCAGGGATATTACCGTTAATCTTCCACCGTCTCCGGTGTTTTTCTTTCCGTCCAACGTGTGTTAAAAGTTAATTTATGTTTCAATCACATTTTGTATCTTTTTTATGTTGTATGCCTCAGTGTATTATTGTTTTATATTATATAATATTTTTAGCCCGTTCAAAAAGACATGTCATTATACATTATAATTTCTGGAAAGCCCTGGTAATAGGATAATATACACAGCTGCCTTCAGCAAAGTTTTGTACCAGCTCATCTTTTACAGCTTGTTTAATAAATATTTATTATAAATGATCTATTTCTCTGTTTTAAAAAAAAATTCTATTTCTTATTTTCTAGAGGGAATCATACTTTAGAAAACGGGCTGACCACAGTCTGAACCTTACAGAGACATTGGAAGCTACGAAGGTGAAGGAAAGAACAAAGGCAGACCGGGGATGTGACCTCTTTCCCAGAGGAAGTGATGGATAAGGCCAGAAGAGCCATAACCCAGCAACATTGAGATACAATCCAACAGAGGACACCTGATGGGTTTCCTCAAATTGTGGCACCAGGTGTGGAGAGCAGTAAAAAGTAAAGATAGATAGATGAAACCCTCTTTATTAGTCACATACATGCACACAGCAGAGCACACATAGTGAAATGTGTCCTCTGCATTTAACCCATCCTAGTACTAGGAGCAGTATGTTACATTAAGTAAACACAGAGACATTTAAAATGACTGAAACTGGCTCAAATACTAACTCCACCTTAATTAGTGCAGCCAAGTTTATGAAAGGATCCTTATTAACTTGAACACCACCTTTCCTTCCTTGGGTCCGAAACAAACAATTACTAGGAGGCATACAATAAGCAAGGCTGTGTGTCGGATAGAATAAATCAGACCAACACTTTCTGGTTTTTCCTCGTAACTTTAGGGAAATCAAGCCACAGAAAAGTAAAAACAAATATCATCTTTAGTAATTAACATTAATAAGTATTGTGTTGGATTTGCAGGTGCTTCGTTGTGGCTCACAGTCCCGCACAGTGGCCAGACGGCAACCGAGTGGTAGAGGCCATCTTCACAAACCTCTGTCAGCTCTACCCAAATAGTGTGTGCTGTGACGGAGTGAGGGTCTCACGATTCAAAATGGTGACACGTGCTTATAAGCACATCCGAGAGTGTGTGATCACCAATGCCAAGTTGATGACTGAGACCACCATCCAGCTCCCAGAAGTCAATGCTGCAACTGTCACACAATGGTGAGTGAACAAGCATACTGCGATACATGTATACTTACACTGTAATACTTACCCAAGTTGTTTATTAATATTGATTGTTTCATGTTTTCCAAGGTTCAGCAGGCGTTGCAGGTCTCAGGAACATCAGATCCTGAAGCAGGGTATCCCAGCTCCTGACGCACCAATGGCAGGACCTGAGAAGCTTCCTGTGGCCATGCAGAAAGGGCCATCTCTGTATCCCGGGAGTTTGGCTCAGCCTCACATCTTTGTTCTGCCACCAAACACTACTGGTGAGGCAAAGCTCAAGAAGGGATCGAGACCATTGGCCATCTCGCAGGTCCCACCACCACCACCATCACCTCAATACGATGGGCGTCCCTTCCTTGCACCAGCACCACCATTCTCAATTCCCTATATGGTACCATCTATGCCTGGACCCTCACAGCTTGCGCCTGGAAGCTCACCAATGGTGCTTCTCAACATGCCATTGCCTCCAGCAGCTACTCAGGCGCTAACATCAAGCGAACATACCGTACTCAACACAGCAGCACAGAAAAAGAAAAGAAGAAAGGGAGCAATCTGGAAAGGGTAAAAGAAAGTATGTAAAAAAGACGGACAAAATCATTTGTAAAAAGTGCCAGGGGGGGGGGAGCCACCTGCCCATTTACAGCACTTTGGCAATTGGTACTGTGAAGCATCAGAGGGCCAGTCGTATGAGGAATGGAGGGTTATGCTGGAGCAAAGAGGGTATGGTAAAAACAAGAGAAGAGATGCCCCTTAAATGACTTATTTTGTAGGTAGGGGGAGGGTGGTTCATTTTCTTATTTACTTTACGCTTCAATTATTTACAATTTATTACACTATTTAGTTAGTTATGCGTTATGTTATTTATGGTACACTGTTATTATTATTATTATTATTATTATTATTATTATTATTATTATTATTATTATTATTATTATTATCAGTATTATACATTTTGTTGTGACTTTTTTGGATGTGTCTGTGTTTTAACTTCTTTATAATATATATATATTTTTGCTACATTTTCATTTTGTTATATTTTGCACTGTTTATTGCACCATTTGTAATTTGAGACTCTAATATAAATATTTTAATAATTGCTGTTGTTGTTTTGTCTAAATTATTATTGTTGTTTTAAGTATAAAAATAAGTATAAAACAAGATTGGATGTTTCTGTTTAGTTTTTTCATCATCATATTTCACTTTCATTATTACTAAGTAGTATTCTATCATTCATCTATTGAAGTACTGTACGATTATGTACTTACATGCATGCTCCTTAACACTTCAACTTCACTACATTTCAGAGGAAAATATGACTCCTAAACTCTTAATTCACTTCATTGATTTGATACCATGAGCTACTTTGAAGATTTTTATTCTGTTACAAAGCATAATAATATAAACAAAGAATGAATTACGAATTTTTTGTTAACTTTAATGATCCCTTTATTTTATTCACAACCTACCCAGCAGTATGGTAAAAATAATTAATGAACCTTTACATGAATACATGGAGTAATGGGAGTGGAGACCAGACAGCTGATCAGATTCAGTTAATGAGTTTTGAGTTGCTATTCAAGGGCGCGAGCGGGATTCGAAACCGCGCTCGTGGGCGTGTTTCGGTGACTTGTCGCTATGTTCTAACCCCAGTATATGACCGCCTGCTCTACCCACTGAGCTATAGGATGGCCATGTCAAAAATATTTTAAGTTCATAAAAATTGATGCACTATATGCTACATTTGTTAGGGTTCACATCATAGTGCATATCACCGTTAACACATGTACTGTAAAGGAATAAAGGATAAGACATCCCACACAGCTCACACAGTGGGATGTTAACTTTAAAATGGAATTAGTTGTAGCTTAATCGGCAACATACTTACATGATGTGCGTTTCTCAGTCGCAATTGGTTGTTTCCACGGTCAGCCAAATGTTGTGTCACATTAAATGCTGTGGTAGCCAGGTCTCAGTTAGGAACCTTACTAGACAAAATTGACAATTTGACGGAAACTTAGTCACCTGACCCTCACTTCCACCTCCTGTTCATTAATCATCAGCCCATCCGATCAGAGGCAGTTTGTCATGTTGTGTTGCTACCATCTGAAGCTTTTCCTGATGTTCTGCCTGTATAAGACCTGCTGCCGCTCCTCTGGATGTGTTTACTTGTTTTTGAGCATGTCCATTTGAACATTGGTTTGGTGAGTTTTTTGTTTTATTAAATATCTGACACATGTTCTTCACTTTAGCCTTTTTTACTCAGACACAAATCTGTGGCGATATATTGCAGACATCTTCTATCATAAGCATTAGACAATTAGAACTTTTCTGAGGAAGGTATGTCATGTAGTAATAACATACAGTAATAATTATTTCTCTTCCAAACAAGCGTTAAAATTGTGAAGGGTATCTCAGAAGCAACAATAGGACTTCATATCATAACTCAGTAACTAATTTCAGAGGAGAAATTCCAGTAGTTGTATGGAAGCAGGTCATTTGCAGTTCGATGTGTCAGTCATGCGTAACTCCACGCTTACAATGCACACTTGTTCGGCTCTTATTGTATAACTTGGCACTGCAGTGGTCCAATTAGGGAATAAATTTGGGACTTGCTGCCACGCAAAGCACTACATAAATGTTAATGAAATCAGCCCCTCTTTCTGTGATGTGGTCACATAGCTCTTTTATGTATGTGTGTGAGTGTATGTTTTTGTGTGTGCAGATGGGGGCCAACTGGGTAAGCAGGATCAAATGGTTTGTTTGAAACAAATGGAAACTAAATGTTATTATTCGACTGTACAAACAAACTTAACCTTCCTATCTAGGGTTGTGTTTGTGAAAGGCCACTAAAAGTCACATACATTGTTTTGTAAATTTGTGAAAACTCTCCCATAGGCTTGAAATCAGAAACAGGATGCTTATTTTTATATTGGGGAAGAAACAAGAGGAGCTTCGTTACAGCTCTACTGAATACTTAACTGGTGAGCTGGTTGACTTTAAAGGATAGGACTCGATAACCATTAACTAATAATAATAACTGGACATTTTTTATACAGCCTAATGTAAGTGTTATTGATATATTTTCAAGCATTGTGTTTTAAGCAGTTTCTGGAAGAAATCATCAATTTCCAAATGCGGCTCCTCGCAGCCAGGAAAATGAAATGCTTACTGGCTCAGACAGAGGTGCTGTTACAATTCATTACACTAAATGAAATGTATTTTGCTGAGAATTCTATCACAGTAAGCAAACCATTAAAATACAAACTCAGCTGCCAACAGCCGGATCATCAGAAACCTCTCTCTTTATCTATGTTCTTTAAATTGTAAAACTCTCAAGGGAGAAGGCACGTTTGGTCCTAAAGAATGTAACCTTGATCCGACCCTAGACTCAATAAAAGGTGAAACCCATACACTAATTCAGATGCAGTCAATGCTTGCAGAGACTATTTAATCACTGAACATTAGGAGGTCTGAAATAAATCTGATCTATTTTAAATTAAATTCCACATCCCCTATCAAAATACATGACATTAAGAAGGTGCAAATATATAAATGTATCAAATTTAGGACCTGTTTGTGTCTAAGCGTGCATGATTTTGTGTGTGTGTGTGTGTGTGTGTGTGTGTGTGTGTGTGTGTGTGTGTGTGTGTGTGTGTGTGTGTGTGTGTGTGTGTGTGTGTGCGTGCGTGCGTGCGTGCGTGCGTGCGTGTGTGTGAGTCTGTGTCTGTGTATCTTGCCAGAGTACTCTTCCTCTACACACCATGTGAGCACTGTGATGCAGGCCAGCTGCCACCCCCCCTTTCTTTGCATCGTCGGTCAGTTAAGTCAGACCCCTCCCAACTGATTTGGACCTGTTAGCTACTGACATTAACAAAGTGAGATAGACTGAAACAAAATCTTTCATAGGACACACACTTATAAACAAAGTCTTTATTTCAGAATACATTGCAGCAGTGGTCAGGCTTCTGGCTAGACCAGCTAACAGGGATAACATTCCTCATAAACAGGCAGGCCGTACCCTCCACAGGTGAACTGGGCCAGCAGCATCCAACCCTGGAATGCATGGCTTCAAGTCTGACCCCATCTTCCCCTTGTGCTCCGGGGGTTTTTCATACATTGTCCATTACATTGTTTGGACAACGAGTCTCTCTGTTCATTTTTACTTTGATTACTCTGTGTTCCAAACTTTCCTAAGCAAGCTTTCCTTAGTCTTGAAAGCTTCAAGCCAAGTTCACTTACTGTATGTGACCCTGCCACAGACCCCACCACCAGTATTGATACAGCATCACAAATAAAGACAGTTGAACACCACACCTCATGGCAACCCCAGAACACCCAATGTTGGCCCAAAGCCCACCAGGGGCAGGCTAAGAGACCTTGGTGACAATCTGCCAGTGGCATGCAGTGGCTTTTATTTTCGGGATATGTTATTGTGATCAGAGATAATGACATACAGTACAGTATTTCAGGCTCCATACCTGAAATAGTGCAGTGTCACATTACCAGGTAGTGGGTTAGTGTTGGCCATGTGAGGTTCCAATGTATTTCATGGTAAGCTGAATCATACCCATTGCAGCCATTATAGTATGTCATGCCATATGGACACTGGAAAATGTGCTCTATGTCTCATGATTTTCACCCCAGTGCTAGAATGGAGCTGGAGATCCTGGGAAACTGGACATCCTGTGAACGTCGTCCATTCTCTGTGTGTGAGAATAGAGGCCATGTAGGCCAGTGGTTCTTAAACTTTTTGTCTGACGACCCCACAAAAAAAACTGGAGAGGTTTGGTGACCCCACTTTCCCAAAAGTGTGTAAGTGTGACGTCACGTTTCCGTAGCAACCGATTTTTTGTTCCAATCCAAACAAATTAACAATGTATGACGATTATTTTATGGAAAAGGAACGATTTTGTGTGAATTAATTTACGAGTTTGCGTCTCCAATGATTTGAGTGATAGTCATACATTTTGAAAGAAACAGCAATGCCATCTGCAGTTTGGTTGTTTGGGGGCGGGCTGTAAATCGCGTTGCCAGGACAACGTTATGCATTGCAAACCCATGGTAACGACTGTCAATCAAGCAAAAACAAATAGGCAATGTGTAAGAAAAGGCCTGGGCGGCAACAATTTATTAACGCAAACAAGAACTGGAACAAACAAAGCAATGAAACAAATGTCCAAATCAAACGGGAGTCAAGAGTCAACAGAGAGTGTGTATGATTGGAACGATCTCACTTCCTCTTATACGGACGCCATGTCAATGAGAAGGATGGGCCTGCTTCCGCGAGCATAGCAGGTCAATTCGGGGATCGATGCTGCTCACAGCAACACGAAGATTCTCCTCCATGCTGTTGAGACGACATCTGTATTTGTTCTTTATGTAGGCCAGGGACGAAAATGTCTTTTCGCACAGATAGGTTGATCCAAACGGCGTGAGGATGTCCATGGCAGCCTTGGACAACCCGGGGTATTCCTGCACAACTGACAGCCAGAATTCATCTAGAGTTTTTGAGGCAAACGACGCCTGCAATGTGCGGTCGCTGGACAGCTCAATCAGCGCATCCTCGAGCTCAGATGGCAGGTTGTTTGAGGAGCAGTTGGTGAATGGTTGTCGTACCCAGTCAAAAGGCTCTACATTCTCCGTGAGGAAATACTTATTGAATTTGTCGAGGAGACTACGAAGATGACAGGTTATTGACTCTTTCAATGAATTGGCATTCATGTCACTCTCCAAAAAGTCGTGCAGCTCCGAGAACATTTCAAAGTCCCCACTCTCTGCACGGGCTGCCCAACGCTGCAATTTTTTTGTGAAAGCATTCACTTTGTCTGAGAGGGTCAGGATGTTTGTGCTGGGGCCTTGTAGTGACAGGTTGAGACTATTTAATTTGTCAAATATGCACGCCAGGTATGCAAGACGTGATAACCATCTCGAGTCAGTGAGATGGTCTGCAAGAGGGGAATGCACGTCTGAGAGGAAGGTGCGCACCTCGCTTCGCAACTCGAACAGGCGTGTAAGAACTTTGCCCCGTGAAAGCCACCTTACCTCTGAATGAAAAAGAAGGGATTCATGTGCAGACCCCATTTCCTGGCAGAGAAGGGCGAAGAGTCGTGAATTTAAAGGGCGCGATTTGATCGAATTCACTATTTGGATTGCTGTTTGAAGACATTGTTAAGCTCGGGTTCAAGTGTCTTGGATGCCAGGGCCTCCTATGGATAATGCAGTGTGTGAACTTGACATGTGGTGCAACGCTAAGGACCTTGGCTTTCAGCCCTTTGTGTTTTTCCCATCATAGCCCCGGCACCGTCAGTGCATATGCTTATGCATTTATCCAATCCAGGCCTGTCTCCTCCATCCAACCATTAAGACAGTTAAAATGTCTCCAAGTAAATCTTCCTCATCGGAGAGAAGGCACAGCATGTCCTAATGAGTTTCCGTGATGACCTGTAGACGATAATGAAAACCATACACTAATTAGATGCAGTCATGTTGATGTTTTAATCAAGAACATTAGGAGGTCTGATTACATCTCATGATGCTATTTTAATATAATTACGCATCCTATCAAAGTTACATGGACATTGAGAGGTGGAATTATAATGTATCAAATTTAGGACTGTTTGTCAGCGTGCATGATTTTGTGTGTGTGTGTGCGGTGGATGTGTGTTTCGATGTGTGTGTGGTGTGTTGTGTGTTGGTGTGGTGGGCATTGTATGACGCTGCCAGTGCGTTGCGTGGTGCGTAGCTGTGCGGGTAGTGAGTCCGTGTCGTGTATTTGCCAGAGCTACTTCCTTTTCTAACACATGTGAGCACTGTGTGCAGGCAGTGCACCCCCCTTCATTTGCATGTCGGTCAGTTGAGTCAGCCTCCAGTTTGCGACTGTTGTCGGACATTAACAAGTGAGATAGCCTGAACAAATCTTCATGCCGCATTATAACAAATCTTTATTTCAGAATACATGGCGTGGTCAGGCTTCTGGTTTAACCAGCTACAGGGATAAATTCCTCATAAAGGAGCAGTATCCTCACAGGTGAATGGGCGCAGCACCAACCTTGGATGCATGGTCTTTTATGTCTAGACCCAACTTTCCCTTGTGATCCGGGGGTTTTTCATGATGTCCATACATGTTTGGACAACGAGGTCATTGTTCATTTTACTTGAATTATCTGTGTTCAAATTTCTAAGCAGCCTTCCATTAGTTTGATTGAAAGCTTCATAGCATAGCTCTATGTATGGACCTCACAGACCACACCAGTTGTACAGCATCACAAATAAAGCAGTGAACACACTCTCATGCAACCAGACACCAATGTTGGCCAAAGCCAACCGGGGCAGGTAAGAGATTGGTGACAATCTGCAGTGGCAGCAGTGGCTTGTATTTTGGATATGTTATTGTGATCAGAGTATGACATAGTAAGTATTCAGCTCCATACTGAAATGTGCAGTGGTCAACTTTGGTTGTGTGGTTGTTTGGCCATTGCAGGTTAATGTATTTATGAAAAGCTGAATCTACCCTTATTGAGCATTTTAGTATTTCATGCCATATGGACATAGTAAATTTCGTCTGATGTTCAATGATTTTCACCCCAGTGTAGAATGGTGTGATCCGGAACTGGACGTCCTGGTGACGTCGTCCTCTAGTGTTAGAATCAGAGGCCATGTAGGCCACTGGTGGTGGGAACAAGGGTAGGACAGGACCTGGTACACCCTGGTGCTACGCTCTGTACCAGTCCTGAGTCCTCAGCCCACCAACAACCACCCAAACTGTCTCCCTCCCTCTCAGTGCCTCACACAGTTTCTGCCCCCACAAAACATGACATCAAAGCAGTCTTTTCATTTCACTGATCTTTTATCCCATAAGCTTTACTGTGCATTGATACAAATGTGTGAATCTACACCTAGGCCTGTTATACGTGCAGAGCAGCAGCCATGACCATAAACATGGGAACATGCCTTTACATCCAGTAGAAACAGTTAGAATTAGTCCATTCAAATTAAGTATCATATTAAGCCATGTAACAAATTAAGGTATTATTTGCCCTTTTCAAGCCATTTGTGCTGTTAATGTACATGTACACACACACACACACACACACACACACATTTATATCAATATATATATACTGTATATATATATATATATATATATATACACAGATTCCTCTCCACTCATACTCGCTGTGGTCAAAGGACGCAGCACGTAGAGGTGGGGACTTCCTGCCACGCAAAGCACTACATAAATGTTAATGAAATTGGCCCCTCTTTCTGTGATGTGGTCACATAGTTATTTTATGTATGTGTGTGAGTGTATGTCTTTGTGTGTGCAGATGGGGGCCAACGGGGTACACACACATTTATATATACTGTATGTATATATATATATATATATATATATCCACAGATTCCTCTCCACTCATACTCGCTGTGGTCAAAGGAGGCAGCATGTAGAGGTGTACTTGTGCTTGTCTTAGCAAACGTGATTTTTTTGTCTCACAAGGCAGCAAGTTTCAACTAATTCAAAAGCTATCATCTATAGCAACTTCTCATTCTGCCAAACCGACTGCAAACCTGAGCCTTTGAAGCCATTTAACAGCCAGTTACAGTTTATTTATTATGACTCCAATCTGCTTTATATATTCTGCTATATAGTCTCATTGTCTTGGAAGCAGAAGGGGTGTGTGTGTGTGTATGTGTGTGTGTGTGTGTGTGTGTGTGTATGTGTGTGTGTGTGTGTGTGTGTGTGTGTGTGTGTGTGTGTGTGTGTGTGTGTGTGTGTGTGTGTGTGTGTGTGTGTGTGTGTGTGTGCTTGCTTGCGTGCGTGCGTGCGTGCGTGTGTGGCTGTGCATATATGTCCATGAATACCCCTTTGTCCGAATGATGTAGTGTCCAGTGGGTGCCAAGTGTCTCCCCGGAGTTTCTAAAGCCTAGTCCGAGGGCCTCCGAGCCTCATTATGCGCCTGACTGCCATTATGTTCTGGACACACATCTACCCATGCATGGATTCTGGTATGAACTCAAACCTAAGACCAGTCTTAGACTAAGTTTGATTGAAATCTATTAACTATTATCTAATAATATTAATAACAATCTATTAACAATGTAATAACTATTATAAAGTGAGGTCTGAAACTGCAGAGGAGCTGGACTTTGAAAGGAAATGGCCACTCATCCAGCCCACAGAGTCCCGGTCAGGGTGCCAGCCGCAGGGCATCACCAGGGAGGTGGCACCCAAACAACCAGCACAAACACTGCATTTCTTCAGCAGCGAAGGATCCAGCTTAGCAACAGCTTTGTCTGTGTCCTGTTGGCAAAACTCAAACAGCGCAAACATGCATAGATGCACACGCACATACACACACACAGGATCTATGCTCTTAATGATAGGCTTTTTATGCATAAAGCATGCAGGGACACCAGGATCTGAAGACATCTGAGGATACCGGGGGGGGGGGTTACATAACACCCTTTAACAGAGTATCAGAACAGAAATATCGGGAGAAAAAAGGTCTGTAGGAATGGATTTCCCAAGGAAAACATGTCACCTACTTTACAGTTCAATATAATGCTTCGCATCTACAACAAGTTGAATTCTTGTTTTTGTACTTGCTCTCCACCAGGATGTTACTGGTCAATGTGAGGCTTTGTGAGTGAGTGCACGTCAGTACTCTCAATATAAAAGCAGGTTTAATGCAGTATAAGAGACAACTTTTAGCCCGGCTCTCAAATGATGTAAATCTGAGCCGTCGTATAGCTCAGTTGGTAGAGCTGACGGCCCATGTACTGGGGCTTGATCCCCAAGCACAGGACCTGGGTTTGATTCCAGCCTGGCACTATGTGCCAGGTATTGTCCCCTCTGTCTCAAATAAAGTAAGTGGTTACACAAATAAATCAAACTAACATATTTTTAGTAAGACTGCTTTCTGCGACTAGGCAGAGAGCAACTGCTTTTCCCTACAAGCTGCTCTATGGACATCACTCTTCTTCTACTTGGAAGATGCAGTTACATCAGCTGGTCTTCCAGTCAAGACAGTGATAAAATGAAGTGCAAACCATCCAGCCGGACCAGCAGGACCAACATCACCGAGGGCAGAGCGGCGACTGGGTGAGCCAAGATGGTGGCTGGGCTAACCTAGATAGGACTCAAACCTTTTCCACTACCCAGCATGCTCAGAGCTTGACCTTGGATTGTGCATTTATCTTGGGCGATTGGGAGGACAACGCCATTCCACAACAACCTGTTATTGTGGAATGGTCTCCTTGGGCACAAACCCAAGGTTAATCGTGTTAACCTTGGGTTTGTGCTACAGCCTTTATTGATGACTGAACATTATTTTACATAAACTATCTGATCTTCATACTTGATGCGCTCTGAATCTGGGGCACACAGTAGATGTGTACATTACCGTGCTCTTATCATTGCCCCTATGTTAAATTAACAACAATCCGTCCAGTAAGACATGCTCGAAGTGTGTGCGACCAGTGGCGGCTGGTGAACATTTTTTTGGGGGGGGCGCAGTTGGGCGGCACGGTTTAAATAGCACTTTTTTAGAGGTTTAGCTTAAGACAGTTGGTTAGGTGGCTGCGGCCACATTCGTGCTTCTTACATTTTTGTGTGAAGTGCTTTAGATCCTTCATCCCGGTTGTAGTCCAAAGTGTTTCAGTCCCAGGACTTTGAAATAACAGACAAGGGAAACAAAAAAAGGCATTGCTCACTGTATAACCAGCTAACCAATTCCGCTTAGCATACAAGTTTGAGGAGAAAGTCCGAGTGTAGGTTCTCCCGCGATCAGTGGTCGTCTGTTGAATGTTTAAATCCGGACGCTCGGGTCCCAAGTCTTTCAATTTCTTCTTTTCGACATCTGATAGTCGATGAAACGGTGTTTTAAGTAGAGCTTGCACGGAGTTCTCAGCCATCGATGTCGCCATATTCACTCAATCTAAGTTTCAGCTAGCTACGGTGCTGCTCTTTACGCTTGTGGTTAGGGAATGATAACGATGCTGATTCGCCGAAATAGTCCAATCGCGTATCTAAGAATGTCACATTGAACTAAGAAACAATGCCATTGGCTGTGGGCGCAAAGATTTGCGCCCACAGATCTAAGTTTCATCCCCCAATGAAAAGCTATCCTTGCTAAAATGACTGAGAAAAGTATAAGCTCTCCTATAGACTCCCATGTTATCGGCGCCCACGGACGGTAGCCGACCTGCCTATTCTCAGAAAAGGCGAATGGCAATATATTATGTCCGGACACATTTTAGCGGTTCTTGACAGTGGTCTCCCATACACATTTAACCCATAAACACGGTACATTTCTTATTTCAATTATGTTGTATATATAACGTTTTTTAACTCAAAAAGTCAGGGTGGGCGGCGCCCAAGCGCCCACTATTGACGCACCGCCACTGTGTGCGACACATGCTAATATTGGGCCTATAAATGAATTATTATAAATGAAATATTATAATTGTATAACCTGTAATTTCTTAATATAATTTAGGGTTAATTTGGTTTCAAAGAGTAAACCAGCACAGAGGGCAGCTGAGGGGTTCTATACTGCCCCTTTTCCCACTTCCGGTTCAAACGCTTTTGTCTCAATTGTTCTGGTTCAGCACTAGCAGAATTGTAAACTGAAGTTTTACTGGAGATCATTCACAGCTACACTGCTGTGACGGGATGGTTTTATAGCTTCATCCTCAGATGATGATAAAATCTCATATGAGGACGTGTTTAATAACTCTTTAGTGTCTTGTTGTGTAGATGGACCTGCTATGTGGACAGTTTATAATAACTCCCACTGCCAGAAGGGGAGACAAAGGGTCCACAGTGCTGACATTTATTACAAAAAGGTAACCAGAGACCAACTCAGTTAACCTGTCAGTGTGTTAATTATCTCGCGAATGTTAGCTTTTTAGCCAGCGGACTTCTTTCACGGGCACTCTCATACAGCCAGCAGCTCCTCACAGCTTTATACATTGCTGTAAATGTGAACAAATATGATCTTTTTAGTCAAGTTTAGATTTTTCATAATATTATTAGTTAGTTTCTTGCCTGAAACTGGTATAACCTAACAGTTCATTCAAAGGTTAAACTGTTTCTTGGGCCACTAAAGGTTGATAAAGCTGCCGATGCTATGCAGAGTAATAATTACACTTAAACTGGACGTGCTAAGATATTATAGCCTAATTTTTAAGGGCCTAGAGCTGGGGAAGCATACGGTGAATAGGTGAAATGTAGAAGAGTTAAAGTCATACCTGATGAGACCATATGCACCCACTTTCAGTGATGTGTTTCTGTATTTTCAAGTCAGCTAAAGGGATGAAAAGAAAGTGACACCGATGTATAATGAGTGTGTAAGTGTAACAAACTAGTGGTTATGCAGATGTGATATTTAAATCACATTTATGTCATAGTTTTACCAGTTAAAGGACAAATGTGTTACGTGAAACAATGTGTCACCTGCAAGCTAATACAGAGTATTGCCTGGAATCTAACCTCCTCAGCTAAATAATGAGTTGTGTATGTGTGGTGAATATCGCCAGTCAGTGTGTTTTGCAGGTTAAATGCAAGCACACTTTTTGATATTTTCAGTTTTATGGAAGTGTATGAATGTGAACAAACAATTAGACAATGCATCACTTATTAGGTCTATATCGTATGCAGCACCTTATGCCTTGCACACCCTTTGGTGTACAAGTCTGTGACATGTGACTGTAAAACTCTGTGTAATACAATTTTGGAAGTGCGAATTTACTAAAAACAAAGTTGTATATAAACATATATCAGTTAAGATTTATAATATATTTGTATTTATTTGTGCAGATGCAAGTCAAAGTGAAAGTCACAAACACAGAACCCAACGTTTCCATCAATGTTTCATGTTGCTGTCATGGCTTCTCTTCTGGAGTGCTCCTTTTTGTCTTATTGCATTTCAAGCACAAAGTGTGTGTGTGTGTGTGTGTGTGTGTGTGTGTGTGTGTGTGTGTGTGTGTGTGTGTGTGTGTGTGTGTGTGTGTGTGTGTGTGTGTGTTTTCTTGTCAGGGGGTTAATGTGTGGAGGGGATTTGTTGGTTTATATTGAAGTCGTCTGGTGAGGCTGCTTTAAGTCTGCAGGAAATGAAAGTGCTTTAATAAAGGCAGTATATCTGGGAGAACCACTGAGGGGTTCAAAGACTTTGTCTGGAATCCAGAGCCTGAGGAGTGGAGCTTTCTACCTAAGCAGACATGTTGTGAGTTGAATGAAAACATTGCATTTGAAATTAAAAGTGTGCAGAAATGTCGGCAGAGGAAATTCCAAAATGATTTGTTTTTGTTCTTTTCTTTGTTTGGATGAATATGCACCTGTCCACCTGAGTTCATTGACGCAAATCAGCATTGTGATTTTATATGTAGATGCATTTGCTTTTGAAATATAAAATATTCTAAGAATATGTTTAATTATCACAGAGATAACACAAAAAGCAGAGGATCTGGGAGAAAATAATAGAAAATAATGCAGCTCTGTGTTAATTCTGATTCTGCAGTCCATTTAATAAGTTTGGACTCTTCTAGATCAACCAGTGTATTCCGATGCTTCTCTGTGATCCACATTTCAGACTCTTTTTTAATTTCTTCATCGCTCATTATATTGACTCACTCCCCACTTTGTATTTCAACTGCTGCACAGTAATCGAACGCTGGTCAGCAAACTGGACAACCTTGGCCCTGGTTCTTCGCTGTGCTCATGGGTCATGGACTTCCTCTCAGATCGGCCACAAGTCAGAATCGGTAAACATCATCCACCCTCATCCTAAACACAGGAATCCCACAAGGCTGTGTGCTTAGCCCTATGCACTTCACACTTTTCACCAATGACTGCACCCCCATCACCACCTCCAACTCTATAATTACATTTGCAGATGACACCACAGTAGTCAGGCTTATTAGGACGGCCTACAGGCCTGAGGTGGAACATCTGGCTGAGTGGTGTAAGGACAAAATCTGGTCCTTAACACCTCTAAAACCAAGGAGACTATTATTGACTTCAGGAGAACAAGAAAGGAAGACCACCTCCCCCTCAACATACATTGAGTGTCATGATCCTTGTTTCGTGTCTGTCATGTCTTTGTGTTGTGTGTTTTATTTTGAAATGTTTTCCCCACTTCTGTCATGTTAAGCTTCACTTCCTGTCTGTGTTTCCCTCCTGTGCCTGATTGTGTTATTGTGTTCACCTGTTGCCCCTGTGTTTCTCCTCCCCCTTCCAGCTGTCTCTTGTCTTGTGTGTGATTACCCATGTGTATTTAGTCCCTGTTTCCCTTTTGTCTGGTGTTCGGTCGTCGTCATTTCTTCCCTGATCTTGTCCATGTTACCTGCCTGTTCCTGTCGCCCTTCATGTCTGGAGCTAAGTGTTTTTCATGTCCTGTCTTAGCCTTGCTTCATGTTTTTATCAACAGCTTTTGAATAAAGCTCGCTTTTTGTTTTTGACCTTTACCTGCTTCCTCTGGATTTACTGCACTTGGGTCCTATTTCTCCAACCCTGACAGAACCACCGAACCTAACATGGATCCAGTAGTACATTTTGAGGATTCTATTGTGGAATATTCATACCACATTTTATGTATTCATGGAGAGTGGAGGAGAGCAGGTTCTAAAGAGGCTCAGGATGCAGCTCTTCTTCGTGCACGGCGGGAATTGGCAGATAAGCCATAGATGGAGAGCTCACTGCCGGACTATTTGAGGACATTTGTCAATTCCCTAGAAAGCCTGCACCCTTTCCTTAAACCTTGTGTCACAGCAGCCACTAATCCCTTCTTGGGATCCCGCCTGGCCTTTGGAGGTCCACGGGGCCTACAGCAGTCTGCTAAGGCGCGTGCTCCTGCTTCTGAGCCTCCTGCTGCCAAACCTCCTGCAGCCAAGCCTCCTACAGCCAAGCATCCTGCAGCCAAGCCTTCTGCAGCCACGCTTCCAGCTCAAGTTTTGGCCCTAGCAGCCGCCTACCCGGCTGCAGTTCCGGCCCTAGCAGCCATGTTTCCAGGCCACGCCCTGGCCGCCATGCTCCCAGCTGCAGTCCGGCCGACTCCAGCTACTCCTGTTCTGTCCAGCCCCGCCTGCTGTCCTGTCGGCGGCCCGGCCGACTCCAGCCCCGCCTGCTGTCCTGTCGGCGGCCCGGCCGACTCCAGCCCCGCCTGCTGTCCTGTCGGCGGCCCGGCCGACTCCAGCCCCGCCTGCTGTCCTGTCGGCGGCCCGGCCGACTCCAGCCCCGCCTGCTGTCCTGTCGGCGGCCCGGCCGACACAAGCCTCGCCTTTCCTCCCGACTGTCCAGTTGACCCCGGCCTTGACCCCGGCCTTGACTCCAGCCTTGACTCTAGCCTCGCCTGTCCAGTCAACTCCAGCCTCGCCTGTCCAGTCGCCTGTCCAGTCAACTCCAGCCTCGCCTGCCCAGTCGACTCCAGCCTCGCTTGTCCAGTCGACCCCAGCCTTGACTCCAGTCTCGCATGTCCAGTCGACTCCAGTCTCGCCTGTCCAGTCGGGGATCCCACCGACATCTATTCCGATGGGGGTCCCGCCAACACCTGCTCCGTTGGGGGTCCCACCGTCACCTGTTCTGATGGGGGTCCCACCAACACCTGCACCTGCTCCGTTGGGGGTCCTGCCATCACCTGTACCGATGGGGGTCCCGCCAACATCTGCACCTGTTCCGATGGGGGTCCCACCAACACCTGCTCCGTTGGGGGTCCTGCCGTCACCTGTTCCGATGGGGGTCCCGCCAACATCTGCACCTGTTCCGTTGGGGGTCCTGCCAACACCTGCTCCGTTGGGGGTCCCTGCCATCACCTGTTCCGCCGAGGGTCCCGCCAACTCCTCACCCCATCAAGTCGGTGGTCCCTCCGACACCTGTTCCGTTGGTGATCCCACCAACCCATGTCCCTGTCCAGTCGGGGGCCCCGCCGACTCAAGCTCATGTCCCGCCGACTCTAGTTCATGTCCCGTCGGTGGTGCTGCCGGCCCCTGCACCTGCCTTTTCGGGGGTCCCGCCGGCGCCAGTACCACCCAGGTTCCCGCCAAAGCCATATCCTGCCTCTTCGGGGGTCCCGCTGATGCCAGTACCAACTGGGGTCCCGCCGACAACAGCTCATGTCCCGCCGGGGGTCCCGCCGACTGGTGTTCCTGCTCCTTACTTTCCTCTAGAGGCGTCTCACCATCCTACAGCCCGCCGTCCTACAGCCCGTCGTCCAGAGGCGTCTCGTCGTCCTCCAGCCCGTCCTACAGCCCGTCCTCTGGAGCTGTTTCGCCGCCCTCCGGAGCTGTCTCGCCGCCTTCCAGGCCGCCCTCCGGAGCGCTCTCGTCATCCTCCAGGCCGTCCTCCGGAGCTGTTTCGCCGTCCTCCGGCGCTGTCTCGCTGCCCTCCGGAACTGTCTCGCCGCCTTCCGGAGCTGTCTCGCCGCCTTCCAGGCCGTCCTCTGGAAGTTTCTCGCTGCCCTCCGGAGCTATTCCGCTGTCCTCCAGGCCGCCCTCCGGAGCTGTCTCGCCGCCTTCCAGGACGTCCTCCGGAAGTTTCTCGCTGCCCTCCGGAGCTATTCCGCTGTCCTCCAGGCCGCCCTCCGGAGCTGTCTCGTCGCCTTCCAGGCCGCCCTCCGGAGCTGTCTCGCCACCTTCCAGGCCGTCCTCCGGAACTGTTTCGCCGCCCTCCGGAGCTATTCCACTGTCCTCCAGGTATTCCTCCAGAGTTCCCTCGCCATGGTCTACGCCATTGCCTCCGCCCCTGTCGCCGCCCATGTCTCCGGCCTCCGGAGTTCCCTTGCCACAAGGCCTGTCCGTGCTTTGTCTCATGCTCTGCCTTGCCCGTGGGCCGTCCGCTCGAGACACCTTTCTCGTCCTCTGTCTTGCCCCGGGTCGTCCGCCCGAATCCCGCCTCCGGACCCCCTCCACCCACCCTTTTGGCCTCACTTCCATCTGACAAATGGTCCAGGACAATAAAATCACACACACCAACAGACTGTCCAACCTCAGAGCTCATTACAACAATTGTAAACACACACAAACACACCTCCACCCCTCAAAGACTGCAACCACAATTATTTATAAATATTTATGGTTATTTTTAGCGTCTTTTATTACTGTGTAAATATGCACATTGACCTGGCATTTTGTATCATTGCTGATACCTCTGCTTTTCCTGATTTATTTGTGTCTATTTTTATAACTGCAGTGAGAGACGAAAGACATTTCGTTATACTTTGTGTGATGACAATAAAGATATATATTCTATTATAATGTGAAGAGAAAATCAGACAGGTCACACTCTACAGGTTCTGAGATGCTCAAGTTAACCCAAACAGAGGTAATGTTACACACACATCACATTGGTTTTCTCATACAGCGTCTCTGTATAGTATCTCTTTCCACTCTAACGCCTTAGTGGAGTTCCTGCCTTGTCTTACTTTCATTGTTCTCTCTCAGCAAGGGCTACTAAACAAATAACGACTCAATATGCCGACAAACATGTTTAAAAGCTTGGCAGAAAGATTGTATTGATGAAAAGGTTAGCCTACTAGGCTAGCGCTACTGACTGACTGAACGAGAACGACTAAAGAGGAATAAACTAGAAGCATTCCTGTCTCTCATTGGCTAAAATTTAACGAGGGCGTCCTAGACTCAACAGACAACAGCATACGATTGGCACAGCGACGAGAACGAACGAACGAGAGGAAGGTGAATTGACTAATCAGGTCAGTTTGTTCGTTCGAACTGATTCGTTCGTGAACGACCCATCTCTACTGAGCATCAGTTTATGTGTTACAATGACGGCGGTACAGCCATATATGTTTGAACCGGAGTCCGATCCTGAAAATGACACAGACCAACATGATGGACCTGATCCAACGTCCCAAAGTAGACTGGAGCAGGCGGTTTCACAGTGGAAAGTTTTTATTTTGTACCGCTCTTAGATTTCAGATGTAATGTTAGAAATGAAACAAAGTAGGAACAGCCTCGTCCTTCAGTACTGCACGCTTTACATATCGGCATCCACCTGTGCAAGGTTTCTGAAGCTGTCAAAGAAGTACAGTATAGTACTTTGAACCGTTGAAGGAACAATGTTAAAAATATATTTCAACCTCTGACTTCGGTAAGGCAAACAGATGACATTTCCCCCTTACATTTCAGGGCACAGTACTTCCTTGACATTTCAGCCTTCCAACAGTAAATGGTCACTTGCTACAGGGTGTACTTTGAGGGTTTGTGACTTGCAGACCGTTTACATGCAGAAAAAGCTACATAACACACTGGAAAAGCATAATAGGGGTGCTTTAACTGATAACAGCAGGGTGAAATGATTAAAAAGCAGAGCTATGATGAAGACCTCTGTCTGTCATCAGTGATGCCCTGTTTCCAGTTTTTATCCAATCGAATTTAAACAGGTTGTGGAGGAGAAGCTGGCGTAGGAGTAGAGGTGTCTTGGTTTAAAATGATGACTGAATTTGACTGGTATTCTCTTGGTCCGTACAACGTCTTTTTGACGGACTCTGAGAGATATTTTGTTCTAAATCCAGCAATGTGCCCTTGCACAGTGTGCAGATGATTGGCAATGTGCCCTCTGATCCAAAGATCTGACCTCAGCTAAGAATTCATTTTGAATTGGTTTATCAGTAACTGACTGGTTTACCTGAATGCTTCAGCATAAAGCCTCCTGTGGGAGGGCCCACGGCTGTGTGTGCTGGCTCCAAAAGAAACTCCAAAAAGTGCATCAGCTCAACATAGTCAATTGTACGTGTGTGTGCATGTGTGTGTGGGAGCCTCTGTGTTCGTTTGAGTGTAAAGGTGTCTGTGCATTTGTTTGCGAGTGTGTGACCTCCATACTCCCAACATGAAAGTTGATAAAAGAAGGCCCTCTGCTGGACACTGTTTTTGTTAACCCTGGATCTATCACCCACACACAGTATATACACTGTATATACACACACACACACACACACACACACACACACACACACACACACACACACACACACACACACACACACACACACACACACACACACACACACACATACATTTGTTTGAAATAAGGAAAACCCTTGTAAGTCCTGGTAGCTCAGCCTCCACCTGTATGCATGGCATGTCTCTGTTCATTTAGGAATAAGTAATTTAAATACAAGTGAATTTTTATTTAATCTTTATTTATACAGGTCATCTCATTAGGGTCTCATTCTCAGGAAGACATGTTCAACAGCAATACAAAGTTACAGACAGAACATTCATACCAGGACAAAAGTAAACTCAAGGCATAACAGTCCCTTGCTTCAGGCAGGTAGAAACATCAAGTCTGGACACACCTCATGTTGTTATTGTGAGTATTTTGTTGTTTCTTTCTTTCCGTTCAAGTATGGAGGGTGTAATGGGCACTGCTACATACAATGACCTGATTTACTTCAGAGGCTCAGAACATCTAAACACTGCAGTGGATGTCATTTCTTTGTTACAAATGTTGATCTGGCTGCTTTACTCTCAGTGAAAGGTTTGACCCTTGGCTAAAATGCTTCTGCCCTTATTCAGCCAATGAGGGCTTGGCGCATAAAGCCCTGGTTTACTTACAGCAAACTGAAGTTAAAGTTACAGCTTTGCACATACTGCACTGCGTGAGGTTTCCCCAGAGCACTAAATGACCTACAGAATCTGTTTGGTTTTGCGAGAGGCTTAATTAACATTCCCTGAGTGTTTACAGTCAATTATTCAACACAGTGGCTTTCTGTGGGAGCTACTCATTACTCTAATGCTGTCACACAGGGAACAAATCCTCTCTTTAAGGGAAAGGAATCCCCAGGGGAAATATCTTTGAATGTCCTTTTAAAAGCCTTTAAGAGAAGTAGTCTTCTGTATGATATACTAATCCTGAAAAATCATCTGGGTAAAAGTAGAAAGAGAAGTGTGGTTCAGTGCCTTCCAGCTGTTCAAAATGTGCGTAGCCAAGCTGTGAGATGTGGGCTGGAGTGTAAAGCCCACGTAAATACACAGAAAGCCCTGCTCCCAAACTGCTGAGGATAAACAACACCCCCGTCAAGCTTTACAATTCAATAAGTGCATGCATGTTACAGCGTCATTTTGCATATCCGCTGGTTTGATATAAAACAAACCAAGTGCCTCTCTGCCCACACATATGCATGCACACCCTACAGACACACTCACAGGGCACACACAGATACACACATTCAAACCCTCCCAGCATCAAACAAGCTGCCAAGCAAACATGTAATTACAACTCGTTCTCAGATGCTCCTACTCCGTTTTTACACATGCTCTCTTTTTTCTCTTCCTGTTGAGTCTTCTGTTTGACCGCAGGCTGTGTTGCATGTGGCTGCGGAGACGCCATGAGGCAGGATTTACATCTGGACATTAACATTCCTGACGCTTTGCTCTGGTTACTGTGAAGGACCTGCTCAGTAAAAGTCTGGGGTGATGAGTTAACGACAGAGGAGACCAAGTTCTTACAACGTGGGTGAAGGCAGATCCAGGATCAGTCTGCCTGTACAGGGATGAGCAGAGAGTACATGGGACATATGAGACAAGAGCTGATCTTCCTCATGTTAGATTTTTTTGTCCCAGTGACAGATGCAGCAATGGTGTGAGTGACTGGGATAAGCAGGAGTTCAGTATGCACATGATCAGCTGCTCCTGTGGCTTTGCTGTTGTTTTCTATGGAGAGCGGCTTGGCTGTTTAGCATGCACATCATGAATACACAACAAAGGAGATTACATAGAGGCAGGGCACAAACAACCTGAGGAAGGCTGTTTGTACTGCTAACTGTGGGTTCTTCAGTCAGCTCTATTCTACATGAACAGCTATGTCTATCTTTTTAGGATTTCACCATGAAAATTACATTTGGTTATTATTCATCTGATTGTTTACCAAAACAGGGCCTTGGACCTTTTAACTCTTTATTTTTCAATCAACAAATACAAAACACACAAAAATACACTGCCCGGCCAAAAAGAAAGTTCACCCGCTGGATTTAACTAAGCAAATAGGTAAGAGTTTTCAATTGGATAATTACTGCATGGGTGATTATGTTTCAGCTGGCAACAAGTTATTGAACCCTAACTGATGCAGTGAGTACGTTTTCATTTGTTAAACAGTCATGTGGAAAGACATATCCTGTGGTCGTGGAAAATATGTTGATCTGTTTCAGAAGGGTCAAATTATTGGCATGCATCAAGCAGAGAAAACATCTAAGGAGATTGCTGAAACTACTAAAATGGGGTTAAGAACTGTCCAACGCATTATTAAAAACTGGAAGGACAGTGGGAAAACATCATCTTCCAGGAAGGAATGTGGTCGGAAAAAAATCTTGAATGATCGTGATCGGCAATCACTTAAACGCTTTATGAAATCAAATGGTAGAAAAACAACAGTAGAACTCACAGCTATGTTTAATAGTGGAAGTAAGAGTATTTCCACACACACAATGCAAAGGGAACTCAAGGGATTGGGACTAAACAGCTGTGTAGCCGTAAGAAAACCACTTGTCAGTGAGGCTAATCGGAAAAAACGGCTTCAATTTGCTAGGGAGCAAAAAGATTGGACTCTGGAGCAATGGAAGAAGGTCATGGGGTCTGATGAGTCCAGGTTTACCCTGTTCCAGAGTGATGGGCGCATCAGGGTAAGAAGAGAGGCGGCTGAAGTGATGCACCCATCATGCCTAGAGCCTACTGTACAAGCCTGTGGGGAAGTGCTATGACCTGGGGTTTCTGCAGTTGGTCTGGTCTAGGTTCAGCAATGTGCCCAAAGAATGAGGTCAGCTGACTACCTGAATATACGGAATGACCAGGTTATTCCATCAATGGATTTTTTCTTCCCTGATGGCACGGGCATGTTCCAAAATGACAATGCCAGGATCCATCGGGCTCAAATTGTGAAAGAGTGGTTCAGGGAGCATGAGACATCATTTTCACACATGGATTGGCCACCACAGAGTCCAGACCTGAACCAGATGGAGAATCTTTGGGATGTGCTGGAGAAGACTTTGCGCAGTGGTCTGAATCTCCCATCATCAAAAATAAAAAAATAAATAAAAAAAGGGCCCAGCAGTGGCTCAGTCAGTAGGGGCTTGGACTGGGAATCATAGGGTCGCCGGTTCAAGTCCCCAAACAGACTTGAAATATGGAAAATGGACTGCTACTTGGAGAGGTCCCAGTTCACCTCCTAGGCCCTGCTGTGGTGCCCTTGAGCAAGGCACCGGACACCTACAATCCCCCCTCCCAATTGCTCCCCGGACGCTGCACGGTAGCTGCCCACTGCTCCTAGTACTAGGATGGGTTAAATGCAGAGGACCAATTTCACTGTGTGTGCTCTGCTGTGTGTATGTATGTGACAATAAAGAGGGTTTCATCCTCCAATTCTATCAATACAAGATCTGAATGAAAAATGAATTAAACACTGGACAGAAATAAAGGTTGTGACATTGCAGAAGCTTGTTGATTCGATGTCACAGCGAATGCGGGCCGTAATCAAAGCTAGAGGCGGTCTAACGAATATTACAGTGTGTGACCTTTTTAGCCAGGCAATGTATATAGTAACTGAAAAAGAGGACAAACGACACTACTCTGCATTTACTCTTTTTCGTTTTCCTTGTGTACAGTTGTTCACAGGTCTCTGCTTCAGTCCTTAGACAGTAGGTCAGTCTTTCCATCATATATATCTTCTAAAATGTCCAGCCACTGACCCTTTCCAGGAGGGTTGCTTTTTAACCAGTTCGTTGTGATGGCTTTTTACCCACATCAGGATTTTTAAAAGAAAGATGTCCTCCTTTCCTATTATACCATCTGGATTAAGCTCAGGTACATCAAAGTCAACTTCAACTTTATTTACATGACCCTGTGGTCACAGGGAATCGTATACATTAATATTTCTTTGTTACAGTAACCCTAACACAAAATGCCTTTTATTTTACACATAAGGTGTGCGAGTGATCCAACTGTCCACATTGCAGCCAACAGTAATTGCTGTCTTCCCAACTGCTTATTTTTTATGTATGGGGTAATACAAAAATGATGCATTATTTCCATCCAATTCATTAATCTTTTTGAGGTAGTTGAAGTGCTACAAAGAGCCCCTTCATTACATGTGGTTGAGTAAACCACAGAAAAGAATGTATGCATGGTTCTTTGTATGTGTTTTCTGCCCATGCACCAATCAAAAACTTGTGCCTCTGTGTGTATCAAACAATCAGTCAATCAAAGTTTTTTTATGAAACCCAATATCACAAATTGTACATTTGGCTCAGTGGACTTTACAGTTTATACAGAATATGAATACGACACCCTCTGTCCTTGGAACCTCATATCGAACAAAGAAAAACTTCAAAAGAAATCCCCCAGTTCACAGGGGAAAATGGAAGAAACCTTATCCAGGATGGACAGATGTGCAATAGATGTCATGTGTAGATTAAAGAGATAATACATTTACAACATAGGTAGTCCAGATGTGTCTATAAATTATAAACCGATGAATCCAGGTGGATGTCAAACAATCCTGTGGGAGCCCTCAAAGAAGTAGTAAGGTGAGCATCAGGCAGGACCACATCAACAGGCACTGCTCCTAGTAATAGGATGGGTTAAATGCAGAGGACAAATTTCACTGTGTGTGCTCTGCCGTGTGCATGTGTATGACTAATAAAGAGGGTTTCATCCTCCGATTCTATTCTATAGCGACAGGCACAGCCACGACTCGTTATCCAGGACTCAGGGCCACAGCAACAGGCCCCACCACAACTCAGGACCACAGCGTAGACAGACATCGAAAATAAATTTCAGGGAAGCTGAGTAATTTGGAGAGTACACAGGTACAGAGAGAGTGAAGAAAGAAGTAAGGTGTCCCCCGACAGCCTAAGTCTTTAGCAGCAAAACTATGGGCTGGATCTAATCATCCCTTACTTTAAGCTTTATCAAAAAGGAAGGTCTTCAGCGCACTCCTAAAAACAGTTAAGGTCTGCTGCCCAAACACAAACTGGAAGCTGATTCCACAAAAGAGGAGCTTGATAGCAGAAGACTCTGGCTCCCATTGTACTTTTAGAGACTTTAGAGACTTAGGGTATAATGAGCTCTTTAAGATAGGACGGCACCTGCCCATTAAGGGCTTTGTAGGCAGGTGCCCCATCCAGTTGCGCCACGGCCGGGGCCCAGAGTGAGTATATCTTTAGATAGTTTGATCCGTAGATTCTTGGGGCCGAGTACAATAACTTCAGTCTTGTCCGTGGTTTAACATAAAAACACGTAAGGTCGTCCACGTTTTTAAGTCCTTGAGGTAATTTTACATTTTATTTCAATGATTGGTTTCATCAGGCTTGATAGATAAATATAAAAGATGTTATTATCATCTGTATAACAATGAAAATGTACAGAATGATTCCTTATAATATTGCCTAACGGAAGCATATATAATGTGAACAAAATAGGCCCAAGCACTGAGCCCTATGGCACTCCCTCACTAACTTTAGTTTGCATGGAAAATTCCTCGTTGACGCATACAAACTGAAACCACACAACTTTTTTGCTATTGCTTTCTGTAGGATTTTTGAGAGGAATGGAAAATTACAAATAGGTCTTAGTTGGCCATGACTATTCTTAAAGGCTGGTTCACGATAATCTGAGATCATACTGTGAAAGTCGATCCATGATACGATGCTCAGGAATCCATCACCTGTAGGGATCAGAGCCATGGCAAAGACAGAGAAGCAGAGGAAAAATAACTACTTAGCCTCACCTTTTGATCAAGGCAGCAAGGTGTAAAAGGTGCAGGAAGATTGTTGACATAGGCTCACCTTCTCCCTCATTCTTGACTGTAATATTTTTGTCAACAAACTCTGTCAGACATATACATTATTGTGTGACCCCGGAGGATTCTTGCTCTCACTTTGTATGAATGAGCTTCAGCGCTCAGTCTGAAAGCCATAGAGTGAAGTGGAAATAAAAGTACCACACTCACTCCCTCACAGCCACATCAAGTTTCCACCCACTCCAACAAATTAACTTTCCCATTGTTGCTATGATAGTATGTGTCTGACAGACAGCCCAAAAAAAGATGGTCCTCCGTCAGAGCTTTTCTGAAAAGTTGAAACTATTTAAACTCAAAACGTTCATTAAAGTCTCCTTCAATCCAGCATGATGCTTATTTTGTAAATGTTGGTCCTATTTACAAACAAATACACAATACTGCAATGTTTGCTTTAAGGTGTGGCAACTTCTTGATCACAGGTTGCTACGGAGATGGAGAAATTAAGTTGATGAATCCCAGAAACTTTTTTTACATCCTCTTTCAGGGCACTCCTTGGGTTGCATAAAATAAGATAAGATAAGATAATCATCATGAGTCAATGCTCTTTGTGAAAGTCAGTCATAACACTTAGCATGTCATGTTCAATTCATTCACTTGCATAATGTGTGCCAACAATTAACTCTGGTGGACTCTGAGTACAAGTAGACCTTGACGATGTCAACGATCCTTCTGACCACAACCCTGTCTTTGGCTGGTCCTATCTGGATCAGTGTGGACCGGCTGAGCAGTGAAAAGGAGTTTCCTGCTGTTGTTCAGAGACAGACAGAGCCAATGTCTCCCACCAAACACTGTAATCAGTGGCAGTACAGTAACAGTTAGGAAACACGAGGGCAACCATTTATATCTGGAGTCATTGGGTTCACATTGATTAGAAAGACGTGACTTGGAAATTCTCCTGGACACATGATCTCCTTATGAAGCTCAGTGCTACGTCTCCTTCAGTGGGAAACCCTCCCCTCACCATCACC